>NW_027508832.1:0-5000 GCF_051911475.1 Siphateles boraxobius | reverse complement strand
CATAGCCAGCTTAAAGGTTTTTGGTTCGTATCCTAGAGACAAAGATGAATTAATGATGTTAAGAAGAGGATCCATGACTTCTGGAAGCATCTCTTTCAGTAGTTTAGTCGGTATAGGGTCTAACATACAAGTTGTCGATTTAGATTATTTAACGAGTTTAGAAAATTCTTCCTCTTCTATAGCAATGAATGAATCAATTTTTCGTCAGTGAGACTATAATGCACTCCCTGATGCGATACTGTAGTAGACGGTTGCATAGTTATAATTTTGTCTAACTGAAGAAGGTCATAAAGTCATTACAGCTGTGCTGCTTGCAAACTTCTGGTCTTGAAACTTTATTTTTCATTACTTAAGCCACTGTTTCAAATAAATACCTAGGGTTTTGTTTATTTTCTTCTAATAGGGTTGAAAAATAAGCAGATCTAGCAGCTTTTAAAGCCTCTCTGTAAGCAATCGAGCTCTCCTTCCATGAAATCCGAAATACCTTTTTCTTCCAGTTGCGCTCCATTTTTCTGGCTGCTCTCTTTAGGGTGTGTGTGTGTGTGTGTGTGTGTGTGTGTGTGTGTGTGTCTGTGTGTCTGTGTGTGTGTGTGTGTGTGTGTGTGTGTGTGTGTGTGTGTGTTGTGTGTGTGTGTGTGTGTGTGTGTGTGTGTGTGTGTGTGTGTGTGTGTGTGTGTGTGTGTGTGTGTCTGTGTGTGTGTGTGTGTGTGTGTGTGTGTGTGTCTGTGTGTGTGTGTGTGTGTGTGTGTGTGTGAGAGAGAGAGAGTGTGTAAGTGTGCTCTTTGTACCACGGCAGAAGTGATAGGTCTAACTTACTTGTAACATGGAGTTGGCTTTGCAGCCTTGGCTAAATGTAATTTACATGAGACTAGATAATGATCTGAGATGTCGTCGCTCTGCTGCAGAATTTCAACAGCATCAACATTGATTCCATGTGATAATATTAGATCTAGAGTATGATTACGACAATGAGTAGGTCCTGACACGTGTTGTCTAACTCCAATAGAGTTAAGAATGTCTTTAAATGCCAATCCCAATGCATCTTTTCCATTATCTACATATATATTAAAATCACCAACAATTAGTTCTTTATCTGCAGTCAATACTAATTCTGATAGAAAGTCAGCAAATTATTTGATAAAGTCTGTATGGTGCCCTGGTGGCCTGTATACAGTAGCCAACACAAATCTCAAATCTGATTTATCATTTACACTATATATTTTTACATTAAGCACCAACACTTCAAAATAATTATATTTGAAACTAGATTTCTTAGTGGTTTTGAAAATATGACTATAAATTACAGCAACACCTCCCCCTTTGCCTTTCATGCGAGGTTCATGTTTATAACAGTAATCATGAGGGGTGGACTCATTTAAAGTAATGTAATCGTCTGGTTTTAGCCAGGTTTCTGTCATACACAGCACATCTAGGTTATAATCTGAAATCATTTCATTAACAATAAGTGCTTTTGAAGTAAGGGATCGAATATTCAGCAACCCAAGCTTTATCGTTTGTTCTTCCGTATTATATCTGTTTTTTATTTGTTGAACATCAATTACATTTTTACTCTTAGATGGGTTTAGGAATTTTTTGTATTTCCTAATTCGGGGAACAGACACAGTCTCTATGTGATGGGATTTGTGTGTGTGTGTGTGTGTCCTCAGGTGGTGAACCTGCAGTACAGTGAGGTGCAGGACCGTGTGTAACGTGTGTAACGTGTGTGTGTGTGTGTGTGTGTGTGTGTGTGTGTGTGTGTGTGTGTGTGTGTGTGTGTGTGTGTGTGTGTGTGTGTGTGTGTGTGTGTGTGTCCGTCCTCAGGTGGTGAACCTGCAGTACAGTGAGGTGCAGGACCGTGTGTAACGTGTGTGTGTGTGTGTAACGTGTGTGTGTGTAACGTGTGTGTGTGTGTGTGTGTCCTCAGGTGGTGAACCTGCAGTACATTGAGGTGCAGGACCGTGTGTAACGTGTGTAACGTGTGTAACGTGTGTAACGTGTGTGTGTGTGTGTGTGTGTCCGTCCTCAGGTGGTGAACCTGCAGTACAGTGAGGTGCAGGACCGTGTGTAACGTGTGTCTGTGTGTGTGTGTGTGTGTGTGTGTGTGTGTGTGTGTGTGTGTGTGTCCGTCCTCAGGTGGTGAACCTGCAGTACAGTGAGGTGCAGGACCGTGTGTAACGTGTGTGTGTGTGTGTAACGTGTGTGTGTGTGTGTGTGTGTGTGTGTCCTCAGGTGGTGAACCTGCAGTACATTGAGGTGCAGGACCGTGTGTAACGTGTGTAACGTGTGTGTGTGTGTGTGTGTGTGTGTGTCCGTCCTCAGGTGGTGAACCTGCAGTACAGTGAGGTGCAGGACCGTGTGTAACGTGTGTCTGTGTGTGTGTGTGTGTGTGTGTGTGTGTGTGTCCGTCCTCAGGTGGTGAACCTGCAGTACAGTGAGGTGCAGGACCGTGTGTAACGTGTGTGTGTGTGTGTAACGTGTGTGTGTGTGTGTGTGTGTGTGTGTGTGTCCTCAGGTGGTGAACCTGCAGTACATTGAGGTGCAGGACCGTGTGTAACGTGTGTAACGTGTGTAACGTGTGTAACGTGTGTGTGTGTGTGTGTGTGTGTGTGTCCGTCCTCAGGTGGTGAACCTGCAGTACAGTGAGGTGCAGGACCGTGTGTAACGTGTGTCTGTGTGTGTGTGTGTGTGTGTGTGTGTGTGTGTGTGTGTGTGTGTGTGTGTGTGTGTGTGTGTCCGTCCTCAGGTGGTGAACCTGCAGTACAGTGAGGTGCAGGACCGTGTGTAACGTGTGTGTGTGTGTGTAACGTGTGTGTGTGTGTGTGTGTGTGTGTGTGTGTGTGTGTGTGTGTCCTCAGGTGGTGAACCTGCAGTACATTGAGGTGCAGGACCGTGTGTAACGTGTGTAACGTGTGTAACGTGTGTGTGTGTGTGTGTGTGTGTGTGTGTGTGTGTCCGTCCTCAGGTGGTGAACCTGCAGTACAGTGAGGTGCAGGACCGTGTGTAACGTGTGTCTGTGTGTGTGTGTGTGTGTGTGTGTGTGTGTGTGTGTGTGTGTGTGTGTGTGTGTCCGTCCTCAGGTGGTGAACCTGCAGTACAGTGAGGTGCAGGACCGTGTGTAACGTGTGTGTGTGTGTGTAACGTGTGTGTGTGTGTGTCCGTCCTCAGGTGGTGAACCTGCAGTACAGTGAGGTGCAGGACCGTGTGTAACGTGTGTGTGTGTGTGTAACGTGTGTGTGTGTGTGTGTGTGTGTGTGTGTGTGTGTGTGTGTGTCCTCAGGTGGTGAACCTGCAGTACATTGAGGTGCAGGACCGTGTGTAACGTGTGTAACGTGTGTAACGTGTGTGTGTGTGTGTGTGTGTGTGTGTGTGTGTCCGTCCTCAGGTGGTGAACCTGCAGTACAGTGAGGTGCAGGACCGTGTGTAACGTGTGTGTGTGTGTGTAACGTGTGTGTGTGTGTGTGTGTGTGTGTGTGTCCTCAGGTGGTGAACCTGCAGTACATTGAGGTGCAGGACCGTGTGTAACGTGTGTAACGTGTGTAACGTGTGTAACGTGTGTAACGTGTGTAACGTGTGTGTGTGTGTGTGTGTGTGTGTGTCCGTCCTCAGGTGGTGAACCTGCAGTACAGTGAGGTGCAGGACCGTGTGTAACGTGTGTGTGTGTGTGTGTGTGTGTGTGTGTGTGTGTGTGTGTGTGTGTGTGTGTGTGTGTGTGTGTGTGTGTGTCCGTCCTCAGGTGGTGAACCTGCAGTACAGTGAGGTGCAGGACCGTGTGTAACGTGTGTGTGTGTGTGTAACGTGTGTGTGTGTGTGTGTGTGTCCTCAGGTGGTGAACCTGCAGTACAGTGAGGTGCAGGACCGTGTGTAACGTGTGTGTGTGTGTGTGTGTGTGTGTGTGTGTGTGTGTGTGTCCGTCCTCAGGTGGTGAACCTGCAGTACAGTGAGGTGCAGGACCGTGTGTAACGTGTGTGTGTGTGTGTGTGTGTGTCCGTCCTCAGGTGGTGAACCTGCAGTACAGTGAGGTGCAGGACCGTGTGTAACGTGTGTGTGTGTGTGTGTGTGTGTGTCCGTCCTCAGGTGGTGAACCTGCAGTACAGTGAGGTGCAGGACCGTGTGTAACGTGTGTGTGTGTGTGTGTGTGTGTGTGTGTGTGTGTGTGTGTGTGTGTGTCCGTCCTCAGGTGGTGAACCTGCAGTACAGTGAGGTGCAGGACCGTGTGTAACGTGTGTGTGTGTGTGTGTGTGTGTGTCCGTCCTCAGGTGGTGAACCTGCAGTACAGTGAGGTGCAGGACCGTGTGATGTTGACCGGCAGACACATGGTTCGGGACGTGAGCTGTAAGAACTGCAACAGTAAACTGGGCTGGATCTACGAGTTCGCCACAGAGGACAGCCAGCGCTACAAAGAGGGTCGAGTGATCCTGGAGCGAGCGCTGGTGCGGGAGAGCGAGGGGTTCGAGGAGCACGTGCCGTCAGACGCCTCCTGAGTCACGTGACCTCGGTCAGCCGTCACGTGATCACATGACCTTCATCAGCCCGGTCACGTGACCTCCGTCAGCCTGGTCACGTGATCACATGACCTTCATCAGGCCAGTCACATGATCTCCATCAGCCCGCCTCCTCGCAGAGAAACATGATTTTATCTAGATAGATTTACAAATAAACACGCATTTGAAGCTGAAAAATCTCCTCTTTAATTGGCTGCAACTACAGAAATGATGAGGGTCATGAAGGAATGAGAATTCATATTACACTGACAGAAATCCATAAGCTCGTGTTTTCTTCACGTTTGACGCATCTTTCCTCTCTGTAAGTGTTTGAGCCAAAAAACTGCTTCGTACTAGTCTATGCCATTATTGCTGTTGTTTTGTTTGTCGTGTCTTCAGCTCAGTTTTATGTTAATGTTATTCTCAGTGAACCTTATGCAACACATTTTACAGATTTGTAGATAAACTGACTAGATTAGTTCAATAATGAGGTTACTCACCATCTTTCCAAAACTCTCG
>NW_027508831.1:7500-35000 GCF_051911475.1 Siphateles boraxobius | reverse complement strand
CACCGTGACGTTGTCCAGCATGATGTGTCCAGAGATGTCCAGCGACACCAGATCCACCAAACTCTGCGCGAGGCTACTCAAGATCTTCCTCGTCATCTTAAACTTGGACGATCTCTGATTCTCCCGGGAGATATCCAGGTGTCTGAGGAAACATGTGATCGCCCGTCAAGCGTTCACTCCTTCAGATGATCTAATGTTGTTAATCGAAGAGTTTGTTAAACCTTTGCGTGCCGTTCTTCACGAAGCCGGTCAAAGCGTACAGAATTTTCTCTTTTTTTGTAAATGAAATTTAAAACTATTTTTTAGTTTGATATATGATTTTGAATTTTTAGGGGCTTTTTTATACTAAATTATTTTTATAATGCATTTATTCACTTTTTGAGCATAGACCTGGTTTCACCCTCCAGATGAAACTGTGGTAAATCTTGAACGCTTTAAAGCACAGACTGAAGTTTGATCACATAGAGACACTTGGCAGATTATTGCTGAAGTGAAAGAAGTTTAAAAAAGTAACAGAACTTTAATTGTATTGTTATGAAAAATGCACAAAAATACTATTTAAAATTTTCATATGAAATATATATTTTTAAAAACACGTTTTATTTAAGCAAAGCCATAAATGTAAGGCAGTTGTGCTCCACATGTGAGCTGATATCTCAGTAAATGAGCGTTCAGTGAGATGTTGTTCGGCTGCAGTTCCAAACGCTTCCACTAGAGGAAACTCTCATTCATTTACAATGCGCTCGTTTCTGACCGCGAGAAACACAAGTGTGAATATTGTTTTCAGGACTATTTAACCTGTTCCAATCATGAATCATGCATTTTTTTAGCAAGTGCCAAAACCTTTACAAAGTTTCGTACCATTCCGATGAAGAAAAAATTTCAAAAAAAAAAAAAAAAAAAAAAAAAAAAAAAACTTTGACCGAAGCGCAACTAATCAAAAATACAGTAAAAACAGTGAAATATTATTATAATGTAAATCAGCTGTTTTCTATGTGAATATAAAGTAAAGTGTAATTTATTCCTGTGATCAAAGCTGAATTTTCAGCATCATTACTCCAGTCTTCAGTGTCACATGATCCTTCAGAAATCACTATAATATGATGATTTGATGATCAAGAAACATTATTGAAAATTACTTTGTTAATCAGAAATGTATCTGTCACACTTATTGGAATCAAAATGAAGAATCGTAATGGATAAGCACAACTGGAATCGGACTCGCTAAACCCCGCGTGTGTGTGTCCTCACCGGAGTTTGCTCATCAGCAGCAGTGTGTGTACGAGCTCCTCCGTCAGCTCCACGTTATACAGCACCAGCGACGCCAGCCGCTCCCGCCACTGCGCGAGGAAGGCGGGGCGAGGGACGCGCGCGCCGGAGAGGTCGAGCGAGCTCAGCGAGGGCAGCGGCGTCAGCAGCGACTCCACGTCCAGCTCCGGCGTCAGGCCGCCCACGTTCAGCACGCGCAGACGCCTGAAGCCCTGGAAGCTGAAGCTGCGGTCCAGCGTGTGTGTGCGCACGTCCTCCTCCTCCTCCTCCTCCTCCTCCTCCTCACACGCCGGCCTGAAGAAGAGGCTGGAGGAGCCGAAGAGGCTGAGCGACAGCAGAGAGTGCCTGAAGCTGAGCAGCGTCCGCAGGCCTCGAGCCGTCACACGCGTGCAGGAGCTCAGCTGCAGCTCCATCAGATCCTGCACACACACACACACACACACACACACACACATCAACAGCCAATCAGTTCCTTGAAACTGAACAGTTCAAACATTCAATTCATAAATCATCAATCAAGTCAGATTTATTTGTATAATGCTTTTCACAATACACATCGTTTCAGAAAATCATGATGCTAATGTTTATAATATCTTAATGCCATATAGTCCGAGATAAATAATAGCATTGTTGTATTTTTAGACGATATAAACAATCAACCAATTGAGATTTGCTATACAATATATCACTTAATGATTTCGAGGAAAAACTATGCTAACATGCCTCGATTATTCTTTAACTAGAACTTCACTGTATTTAATGGTTGAATTTACTTGAGAATGCGGTTTATTTGGATGGAAAAATCCCTATTCTAAACTCAAAGTAAAGGTGAATTATATTCTAGAGACACATGGATTATTTTTTCACCTGCTTTGAACTGAAACGTGTTCAGTATCATTAACACACCGCAGGACTAAATGAAAGTTCAAGTGTGTCGGTCAGGTGATCATCTCACCTGATCTCTCTTATTACACCACCATAATGAAAGAACAAAGGCTGAGAGTGAAAGTATTTCGACTCCCTCCATGTGACGCACTTGAGAAAAGCATTTAAAGTCAGAATTCACACTGTCTAAATGCACTTTATTGTGAATGATTATCCACGCATGTCATTTTATACGCTGTTTTGACCTTTGAATGTCATAATAACTGGCCTCTTAAACCCCGCCCCTGCTCAGGCTAGGCCCCGCCTCCATGTGTAAGTGCCACGCCCACATGCATCCATCAGCCCAGTGCTGGTTCCTCACCTGTTTTGCGAGGGCCTCCAGGTCCCGGTCCCGGATGAAGTCGTCCCTCAGGTGTAGGCGTGTGACTCTGGTGCTGCGCGGGTCACTGAAGAGCTGGAAGAACCCGTCCAGCGGCTCGAACTCACTATCAGTGTGCACCAGATCCACATACCTGTCAATCAAAGCATCAGCGTCAGCCTCAGAGCACCTCACACACTCAGACACACTCACAGACTGACACACGCACTCAGACACGCACTCAGACACGCACTCAGACACGCACTCAGACACGCACTCAGACACACACTCAGACACACACACTCAGACACACACACTCAGACACACACACTCAGACACACACACTCAGACACACACACACTCAGACAGACACACACACACACTCACACACACACACACACTCAGACACACACACACACACTCAGACACACACACACACACACACGCTCAGACACACTGACACACACGCTCAGACACACACTCAGACACACACTCAGACACACACTCAGACACACACTCAGACACACACTCAGACACACACACTCAGACACACACACTCAGACACACACACTCAGACACACACACACTCAGACAGACACACACACACACTCACACACACACACACACTCAGACACACACACACACACTCAGACACACACACACACACACACACGCTCAGACACACTGACACACACGCTCAGACACACACTCAGACACACACTCAGACACACACTCAGACACACACTCAGACACACACTCAGACACACACTCAGACACACACACTCAGACACACACACTCAGACACACACACTCAGACACACACACACTCAGACAGACACACACACACACTCAGACACACACACACACTCACACACACACACACTCAGACACACACACACACACTCAGACACACACACACACACACGCTCAGACACACTGACACACACGCTCAGACACACACTCAGACACACACTCAGACACACACTCAGACACACACTCAGACACACACTCAGACACACACTCAGACACACACTCAGACACACACACTCAGACACACACACTCAGACACACACACTCAGACACACACACTCAGACACACACACTCAGACACACACACTCAGACACACACACACTCAGACAGACACACACACACACTCAGACACACACACACACTCACACACACACACACACTCAGACACACACACACACACTCAGACACACACACACTCAGACACACACACACACACACACTCAGACACACACATTCACTCAGACACACACACACACTCAGACACACACACACACACACACACTCAGACACACACACACACACTCAGACACACACACACACACTCAGACACACAGATTCACTCAGACACACACACACACGTACGCGTGCACCAGCCGGTCGCAGATCTCGCTGGGCAGGAACACGTCGGGCCGCACACACACACACACACACACACACACACTCAGACACACACTCACTCACACACACACACACACACTCAGACACACACACACACTCAGACACACACACACACACGTACGCGTGCACCAGCCGGTCGCAGATCTCGCTGGGCAGGAACACGTCGGCCCGCACACACACACACACACACACACACACACACACACACACACACACACACACACACACTCAGACACTCAGACACACACTCACTCACACACACACACACACACTCAGACACACACACTCAGACACACACACACACGTACGCGTGCACCAGCCGGTCGCAGATCTCGCTGGGCAGGAACACGTCGGGCCGCAGGCGGAGCCGGTTCTGCTCGCTGTAGCACATGGTTCTGCGCAGGTTCTTCAGGCAGAACACGGTGACCAGGGACATCAGGCTCTCCGGGTCGTCCCCCACTGCCATCGCCATGACGACGCTCGATCAGAACTGCAGGACTGCGGCCCGGGTCTCAGCGCCGCACATCGAGATGGACCAGAACAAACTCCACCTGAGCGACCAGAACAACACACTGATATTAATGATCCCACTGACTCTATCAGGCCAGAACACACTGAGCTGAATCATGTTCTCTACTGACTTTATAGAGCTCGTAACTGAGGAACTTCAAAACATATTGAACTGAATTGAATTTCTTTCATAATTAATGAACTTTGGGACATTGACACTGTTATTGAACTATACTGAATTAGTTTCATAATTGATTCGGTTAGCGTCATTGACACTGTTATTGAACTGAATTGAATTAGTTTCATAATTGATTCGTTTTGCAGCATTGACACTGTTATTGAACTGAATTGAATTAGTTTCATAATTGATTCATTTTGCAGCACTGACACTGTTATTGAACTGAATTGAATTGATTTCATAATTTATTTGTTTTGCAGCATTGACACTGTTATTGAACTGAATTAGTTTCATAATTGATTCGTTTTGCAGCATTGACATTGTTATTGAACTGAATTGAATTAGTTTCATAATTCATTCGTTTTGCGTCACTGACACTGTTATTGAACTGAATTGAATTAGTTTCATAATTGATTCGTTTTGCAGCATTGACACTGTTAATGAACTGAATTGAATTAGTTTCATAATTGATTCGTTTTCCAGCATTGACACTGTTATTGAACTGAATTGAATTAGTTTCATAATTGATTCATTTTGCAGCACTGACACTGTTATTGAACTGAATTGAATTAGTTTCATAATTGATTTGTTTTGCAGCATTGACACTGTTATTGAACTGAATTGAATTAGTTTCATAATTGATTTGTTTTGCAGCATTGACACTGTTATTGAACTGAATTGAATTAGTTTCATAATTGATTTGTTTTGCAGCACTGACACTGTTATTGAACTGAATTGAATTGATTTCATAATTCATTCGTTTTGCAGCATTGACACTGTTATTGAACTGAATTGAATTAGTTTCATAATTGATTCATTTTGCAGCATTGACACTGTTATTGAACTGAATGGAATTGAACTTAATTGATTTCATAATTCATTCGTTTTGCAGCATTGACACTGTTATTGAACTGAATTGAATTAGTTTCATAATTGATTTGTTTTGCAGCATTGACACTGTTATTGAACTGAATTGAATTAGTTTCATAATTGATTTGTTTTGCAGCATTGACACTGTTATTGAACTGAATTGATTTCATAATTCATTCGTTTTGCAGCATTGACACTGTTATTGAACTGAATTGATTTCATAATTCATTCGTTTTGCAGCATTGACACTGTTATTGAACTGAATTGAATTAGTTTCATAATTGATTTGTTTTGCAGCATTGACACTGTTATTGAACTGAATTGAATTAGTTTCATAATTGATTTGTTTTGCAGCATTGACACTGTTATTGAACTGAATTGAACTGAATTGAATTGATTTCATAATTGATTTGTTTTGCAGCATTGACACTGTTATTGAACTGAATTGAATTGATTTCATAATTGATTTGTTTTGCAGCATTGACACTGTTATTGAACTGAATTGAACTGAATTGAATTGATTTCATAATTCGTTTGTTTTGCAGCATTGACACTGTTATTGAACTGAATTGAATTGATTTCATAATTGATTTGTTTTGCAGCATTGACACTGTTATTGAACTGAATTGAATTGATTTCATAATTGATTTGTTTTGCAGCATTGACACTGTTATTGAACTGAATTGAATTGATTTCATAATTGATTTGTTTTGCAGCATTGACACTGTTATTGAACTGAATTGAATTAGTTTCATAATTGATTTGTTTTGCAGCATTGACACTGTTATTGAACTGAATTGAATTGATTTCATAATTGATTTGTTTTGCAGCATTGACACTGTTATTGAACTGAATTGAATTGATTTCATAATTGATTTGTTTTGCAGCATTGACACTGTTATTGAACTGAATTGAGTTCATAATTGATTTGTTTTGCAGCATTGACACTGTTATTGAACTGAATTGAACTGAATTGAATTGATTTCATAATTCGTTTGTTTTGCAGCATTGACACTGTTATTGAACTGAATTGAATTGATTTCATAATTGATTCGTTTTGCAGCATAGACAATGTTATTGAACTGAATTGAACTTAATTGAATTGATTTCATAATTGATTTGTTTTGCAGCATTGACACTGTTATTGAACTGAATTGAATTGATTTCATAATTGATTTGTTTTGCCGCATTGACACTGTTATTGAACTGAATTGAATTGATTTCATAATTGATTTGTTTTGCAGCATTGACACTGTTATTGAACTGAATTGAATTCATAATTGATTTGTTTTGCAGCATTGACACTGTTATTGAACTGAATTGATTTCATAATTGATTTGTTTTGCAGCATTGACACTGTTATTGAACTGAATTGAATTCATAATTGATTTGTTTTGCAGCATTGACACTGTTATTGAACTGAATTGATTTCATAATTGATTTGTTTTGCAGCATTGACACTGTTATTGAACTGAATTGAATTGATTTCATAATTGATTTGTTTTGCAGCATTGACACTGTTATTGAACTGAATTGAATTGATTTCATAATTGATTTGTTTTGCAGCATTGACACTGTTATTGAACTGAATTGAATTCATAATTGATTTGTTTTGCAGCATTGACACTGTTATTGAACTGAATTGAACTGAATTGATTTCATAATTCGTTTGTTTTGCAGCATTGACACTGTTATTGAACTGAATTGAATTGATTTCATAATTGATTCCATAATTGATTTGTTTTGCAGCATTGACACTATTATTGAACTGAATTGAATTGATTTCATAATTGATTTGTTTTGCAGCATTGACACTGTTATTGAACTGAATTGAATTAGTTTCATAATTGATTTGTTTTGCAGCATTGACACTGTTATTGAACTGAATTGAATTAGTTTCATAATTGATTTGTTTTGCAGCATTGACACTGTTATTGAACTGAATTGAATTAGTTTCATAATTGATTTGTTTTGCAGCATTGACACTGTTATTGAACTGAATTGAATTGATTTCATAATTGATTTGTTTTGCAGCATTGACACTGTTATTGAACTGAATTGAATTGATTTCATAATTGATTTGTTTTGCAGCATTGACACTGTTATTGAACTGAATTGAACTGAATTGAATTGATTTCATAATTGATTTGTTTTGCAGCATAGACACTGTTATTGAACTGAATTGAGTTCATAATTGATTTGTTTTGCAGCATTGACACTGTTATTGAACTGAATTGAACTGAATTGAATTGATTTCATAATTGATTTGTTTTGCAGCATAGACACTGTTATTGAACTGAATTGAGTTCATAATTGATTTGTTTTGCAGCATTGACACTGTTATTGAACTGAATTGAACTGAATTGATTTCATAATTCGTTTGTTTTGCAGCATTGACACTGTTATTGAACTGAATTGAATTGATTTCATAATTGATTCGTTTTGCAGCATAGACAATGTTATTGAACTGAATTGAACTTAATTGAATTGATTTCATAATTGATTTGTTTTGCAGCATTGACACTGTTATTGAACTGAATTGAATTGATTTCATAATTGATTTGTTTTGCAGCATAGACAATGTTATTGAACTGAATTGAACTTAATTGAATTGATTTCATAATTGATTTGTTTTGCAGCATTGACACTGTTATTGAACTGAATTGAATTGATTTCATAATTGATTTGTTTTGCCGCATTGACACTGTTATTGAACTGAATTGAATTAGTTTCATAATTGATTCGTTTTCCAGCATTGACACTGTTATTGAACTGAATTGAATTAGTTTCATAATTGATTTGTTTTGCAGCATTGACACTGTTATTGAACTTAATTGAATTGATTTCATAATTGATTTGTTTTGCAGCATTGACACTGTTATTGAACTGAATTGAATTAGTTTCATAATTGATTCGTTTTCCAGCATTGACACTGTTATTGAACTGAATTGAATTAGTTTCATAATTGATTTGTTTTGCAGCATTGACACTGTTATTGAACTGAATTGAATTAGTTTCATAATTGATTTGTTTTGCAGCATTGACACTGTTATTGAACTGAACTGAATTAGTTTCATAATTGATTCGGTTAGCGTCATTGACACTGTTATTGAACTGAATTGAATTAGTTTCATAATTGATTTGTTTTGCAGCATTGACACTGTTATTGAACTGAATTGAATTAGTTTCATAATTGATTCATTTTGCAGCACTGACACTGTTATTGAACTGAATTGAATTGATTTCATAATTGATTTGTTTTGCAGCATTGACACTGTTATTGAACTGAATTTAATTGATTTCATAATTGATTTGTTTTGCAGCATTGACACTGTTATTGAACTGAATTAGTTTCATAATTGATTCGTTTAGCGTCATTGACATTGTTATTGAACTGAATTGAATTAGTTTCATAATTCATTCGTTTTGCGTCACTGACACTGTTATTGAACTGAATTGAATTAGTTTCATAATTCATTCGTTTTGCAGCATTGACACTGTTATTGAACTGAATTTAATTGATTTCATAATTGATTTGTTTTGCAGCATTGACACTGTTATTGAACTGAATTAGTTTCATAATTGATTCGTTTAGCGTCATTGACATTGTTATTGAACTGAATTGAATTAGTTTCATAATTGATTCGTTTTGCAGCATTGACACTGTTAATGAACTGAATTGAATTAGTTTCATAATTGATTCGTTTTCCAGCATTGACACTGTTATTGAACTGAATTGAATTAGTTTCATAATTGATTCATTTTGCAGCACTGACACTGTTATTGAACTGAATTGAATTGATTTCATAATTCATTCGTTTTGCAGCATTGACACTGTTATTGAACTGAATTGAATTAGTTTCATAATTGATTCATTTTGCAGCATTGACACTGTTATTGAACTGAATGGAATTGAACTTAATTGATTTCATAATTCATTCGTTTTGCAGCATTGACACTGTTATTGAACTGAATTGAATTAGTTTCATAATTGATTTGTTTTGCAGCATTGACACTGTTATTGAACTGAATTGAATTAGTTTCATAATTGATTTGTTTTGCAGCATTGACACTGTTATTGAACTGAATTGATTTCATAATTCATTCGTTTTGCAGCATTGACACTGTTATTGAACTGAATTGATTTCATAATTCATTCGTTTTGCAGCATTGACACTGTTATTGAACTGAATTGAATTAGTTTCATAATTGATTTGTTTTGCAGCATTGACACTGTTATTGAACTGAATTGAATTAGTTTCATAATTGATTTGTTTTGCAGCATTGACACTGTTATTGAACTGAATTGAACTGAATTGAATTGATTTCATAATTGATTTGTTTTGCAGCATTGACACTGTTATTGAACTGAATTGAATTGATTTCATAATTGATTTGTTTTGCAGCATTGACACTGTTATTGAACTGAATTGAACTGAATTGAATTGATTTCATAATTCGTTTGTTTTGCAGCATTGACACTGTTATTGAACTGAATTGAATTGATTTCATAATTGATTTGTTTTGCAGCATTGACACTGTTATTGAACTGAATTGAATTGATTTCATAATTGATTTGTTTTGCAGCATTGACACTGTTATTGAACTGAATTGAATTGATTTCATAATTGATTTGTTTTGCAGCATTGACACTGTTATTGAACTGAATTGAATTAGTTTCATAATTGATTTGTTTTGCAGCATTGACACTGTTATTGAACTGAATTGAATTGATTTCATAATTGATTTGTTTTGCAGCATTGACACTGTTATTGAACTGAATTGAATTGATTTCATAATTGATTTGTTTTGCAGCATTGACACTGTTATTGAACTGAATTGAGTTCATAATTGATTTGTTTTGCAGCATTGACACTGTTATTGAACTGAATTGAACTGAATTGAATTGATTTCATAATTCGTTTGTTTTGCAGCATTGACACTGTTATTGAACTGAATTGAATTGATTTCATAATTGATTCGTTTTGCAGCATAGACAATGTTATTGAACTGAATTGAACTTAATTGAATTGATTTCATAATTGATTTGTTTTGCAGCATTGACACTGTTATTGAACTGAATTGAATTGATTTCATAATTGATTTGTTTTGCCGCATTGACACTGTTATTGAACTGAATTGAATTGATTTCATAATTGATTTGTTTTGCAGCATTGACACTGTTATTGAACTGAATTGAATTCATAATTGATTTGTTTTGCAGCATTGACACTGTTATTGAACTGAATTGATTTCATAATTGATTTGTTTTGCAGCATTGACACTGTTATTGAACTGAATTGAATTCATAATTGATTTGTTTTGCAGCATTGACACTGTTATTGAACTGAATTGATTTCATAATTGATTTGTTTTGCAGCATTGACACTGTTATTGAACTGAATTGAATTGATTTCATAATTGATTTGTTTTGCAGCATTGACACTGTTATTGAACTGAATTGAATTGATTTCATAATTGATTTGTTTTGCAGCATTGACACTGTTATTGAACTGAATTGAATTCATAATTGATTTGTTTTGCAGCATTGACACTGTTATTGAACTGAATTGAACTGAATTGATTTCATAATTCGTTTGTTTTGCAGCATTGACACTGTTATTGAACTGAATTGAATTGATTTCATAATTGATTCCATAATTGATTTGTTTTGCAGCATTGACACTATTATTGAACTGAATTGAATTGATTTCATAATTGATTTGTTTTGCAGCATTGACACTGTTATTGAACTGAATTGAATTAGTTTCATAATTGATTTGTTTTGCAGCATTGACACTGTTATTGAACTGAATTGAATTAGTTTCATAATTGATTTGTTTTGCAGCATTGACACTGTTATTGAACTGAATTGAATTAGTTTCATAATTGATTTGTTTTGCAGCATTGACAGTTATTGAACTGAATTGAATTAGTTTCATAATTGATTCGTTTTGCAGCATTGACACTGTTATTGAACTGAATTGAATTAGTTTCATAATTGATTTGTTTTGCAGCATTGACACTGTTATTGAACTGAATTGAATTAGTTTCATAATTGATTTGTTTTGCAGCATTGACACTGTTATTGAACTGAATTGAATTAGTTTCATAATTGATTTGTTTTGCAGCATTGACACTGTTATTGAACTGAATTGAATTGATTTCATAATTGATTCGTTTTGCAGCATTGACACTGTTATTGAACTGAATTGAATTAGTTTCATAATTGATTTGTTTTGCAGCATTGACACTGTTATTGAACTGAATTGAATTGATTTCATAATTGATTCGTTTTGCAGCATTGACACTGTTATTGAACTGAATTGAATTAGTTTCATAATTGATTTGTTTTGCAGCATTGACACTGTTATTGAACTGAATTGAATTAGTTTCATAATTGATTTGTTTTGCAGCATTGACACTGTTATTGAACTGAATTGAATTGATTTCATAATTGATTCGTTTTGCAGCATTGACACTGTTATTGAACTGAATTGAATTAGTTTCATAATTGATTCGTTTTGCAGCATTGACACTGTTATTGAACTGAATTGAATTAGTTTCATAATTGATTCGTTTTCCAGCATTGACACTGTTATTGAACTGAATTGAATTAGTTTCATAATTGATTCGTTTTCCAGCATTGACACTGTTATTGAACTGAATTGAATTAGTTTCATAATTGATTCGTTTTCCAGCATTGACACTGTTATTGAACTGAATTGAATTAGTTTCATAATTGATTTGTTTTGCAGCATTGACACTGTTATTGAACTGAATTGAATTGATTTCATAATTGATTCGTTTTGCAGCATTGACACTGTTATTGAACTGAATTGAATTAGTTTCATAATTGATTTGTTTTGCAGCATTGACACTGTTATTGAACTGAATTGAATTGATTTCATAATTGATTCGTTTTGCAGCATTGACACTGTTATTGAACTGAATTGAATTAGTTTCATAATTGATTTGTTTTGCAGCATTGACACTGTTATTGAACTGAATTGAATTAGTTTCATAATTGATTTGTTTTGCAGCATTGACACTGTTATTGAACTGAATTGAATTAGTTTCATAATTGATTTGTTTTGCAGCATTGACACTGTTATTGAACTGAATTGAATTGATTTCATAATTGATTCGTTTTGCAGCATTGACACTGTTATTGAACTGAATTGAATTAGCTTCATAATTGATTTGTTTTGCAGCATTGACACTGTTATTGAACTGAATTGAATTGATTTCATAATTGATTTGTTTTGCAGCATTGACACTGTTATTGAACTGAATTGAATTAGTTTCATAATTGATTTGTTTTGCAGCATTGACACTGTTATTGAACTGAATTGAATTAGTTTCATAATTGATTTGTTTTGCAGCATTGACACTGTTATTGAACTGAATTGAATTGATTTCATAATTGATTCGTTTTGCAGCATTGACACTGTTATTGAACTGAATTGAATTAGTTTCATAATTGATTCGTTTTGCAGCATTGACACTGTTATTGAACTGAATTGAATTAGTTTCATAATTGATTTGTTTTGCAGCATTGACACTGTTATTGAACTGAATTGAATTAGTTTCATAATTGATTTGTTTTGCAGCATTGACACTGTTATTGAACTGAATTGAATTAGTTTCATAATTGATTTGTTTTGCAGCATTGACAGTTATTGAACTGAATTGAATTAGTTTCATAATTGATTCGTTTTGCAGCATTGACACTGTTATTGAACTGAATTAGTTTCATAATTGATTTGTTTTCCAGCATTGACACTGTTATTGAACTGAATTGAATTAGTTTCATAATTGATTTGTTTTGCAGCATTGACACTGTTATTGAACTGAATTGATTTCATAATTGATTTGTTTTGCAGCATTGACACTGTTATTGAACTGAATTGAATTAGTTTCATAATTGATTTGTTTTGCAGCATTGACACTGTTATTGAACTGAATTGATTTCATAATTGATTTGTTTTGCAGCATTGACACTGTTATTGAACTGAATTGAATTAGTTTCATAATTGATTTGTTTTGCAGCATTGACACTGTTATTGAACTGAATTGAATTAGTTTCATAATTGATTCGTTTTCCAGCATTGACACTGTTATTGAACTGAATTGAATTAGTTTCATAATTGATTTGTTTTGCAGCATTGACACTGTTATTGAACTGAATTGAATTAGTTTCATAATTGATTTGTTTTCCAGCATTGACACTGTTATTGAACTGAATTGAATTAGTTTCATAATTGATTCGTTTTCCAGCATTGACACTGTTATTGAACTGAATTGAATTAGTTTCATAATTGATTCGTTTTCCAGCATTGACACTGTTATTGAACTGAATTGAATTAGTTTCATAATTGATTTGTTTTGCAGCATTGACACTGTTATTGAACTGAATTGAATTAGTTTCATAATTGATTTGTTTTGCAGCATTGACACTGTTATTGAACTGAATTGAATTAGTTTCATAATTGATTTGTTTTGCAGCATTGACACTGTTATTGAACTGAATTAGTTTCATAATTGATTTGTTTTGCAGCATTGACACTGTTATTGAACTGAATTGAATTGATTTCATAATTGATTTGTTTTGCAGCATTGACACTGTTATTGAACTGAATTGAATTAGTTTCATAATTGATTTGTTTTGCAGCATTGACACTGTTATTGAACTGAATTAGTTTCATAATTGATTTGTTTTGCAGCATTGACACTGTTATTGAACTGAATTAGTTTCATAATTGATTTGTTTTGCAGCATTGACACTGTTATTGAACTGAATTGAATTAGTTTCATAATTGATTCGTTTTCCAGCATTGACACTGTTATTGAACTGAATTGAATTAGTTTCATAATTGATTTGTTTTGCAGCATTGACACTGTTATTGAACTGAATTGAATTAGTTTCATAATTGATTTGTTTTGCAGCATTGACACTGTTATTGAACTGAATTGAATTAGTTTCATAATTGATTTGTTTTGCAGCATTGACACTGTTATTGAACTGAATTGAATTAGTTTCATAATTGATTTGTTTTGCAGCATTGACACTGTTATTGAACTGAATTGAATTAGTTTCATAATTGATATGTTTTGCAGCATTGACAGTTATTGAACTGAATTGAATTAGTTTCATAATTGATTCGTTTTGCAGCATTGACACTGTTATTGAACTGAATTGAATTAGTTTCATAATTGATTTGTTTTGCAGCATTGACACTGTTATTGAACTGAATTGAATTAGTTTCATAATTGATTTGTTTTGCAGCATTGACACTGTTATTGAACTGAATTGAATTAGTTTCATAATTGATTTGTTTTGCAGCATTGACACTGTTATTGAACTGAATTGAATTGATTTCATAATTGATTCGTTTTGCAGCATTGACACTGTTATTGAACTGAATTGAATTAGTTTCATAATTGATTTGTTTTGCAGCATTGACACTGTTATTGAACTGAATTGAATTGATTTCATAATTGATTCGTTTTGCAGCATTGACACTGTTATTGAACTGAATTGAATTAGTTTCATAATTGATTTGTTTTGCAGCATTGACACTGTTATTGAACTGAATTGAATTAGTTTCATAATTGATTTGTTTTGCAGCATTGACACTGTTATTGAACTGAATTGAATTGATTCATAATTGATTCGTTTTGCAGCATTGACACTGTTATTGAACTGAATTGAATTAGTTTCATAATTGATTCGTTTTGCAGCATTGACACTGTTATTGAACTGAATTGAATTAGTTTCATAATTGATTCGTTTTGCAGCATTGACACTGTTATTGAACTGAATTGAATTAGTTTCATAATTGATTCGTTTTGCAGCATTGACACTGTTATTGAACTGAATTGAATTAGTTTCATAATTGATTCGTTTTCCAGCATTGACACTGTTATTGAACTGAATTGAATTAGTTTCATAATTGATTCGTTTTCCAGCATTGACACTGTTATTGAACTGAATTGAATTAGTTTCATAATTGATTCGTTTTGCAGCATTGACACTGTTATTGAACTGAATTGAATTAGTTTCATAATTGATTTGTTTTGCAGCATTGACACTGTTATTGAACTGAATTGAATTGATTTCATAATTGATTCGTTTTGCAGCATTGACACTGTTATTGAACTGAATTGAATTAGTTTCATAATTGATTTGTTTTGCAGCATTGACACTGTTATTGAACTGAATTGAATTAGTTTCATAATTGATTTGTTTTGCAGCATTGACACTGTTATTGAACTGAATTGAATTAGTTTCATAATTGATTTGTTTTGCAGCATTGACACTGTTATTGAACTGAATTGAATTGATTTCATAATTGATTCGTTTTGCAGCATTGACACTGTAATTGAACTGAATTGAATTAGCTTCATAATTGATTTGTTTTGCAGCATTGACACTGTTATTGAACTGAATTGAATTGATTTCATAATTGATTTGTTTTGCAGCATTGACACTGTTATTGAACTGAATTGAATTAGTTTCATAATTGATTTGTTTTGCAGCATTGACACTGTTATTGAACTGAATTGAATTAGTTTCATAATTGATTTGTTTTGCAGCATTGACACTGTTATTGAACTGAATTGAATTGATTTCATAATTGATTCGTTTTGCAGCATTGACACTGTTATTGAACTGAATTGAATTAGTTTCATAATTGATTCGTTTTGCAGCATTGACACTGTTATTGAACTGAATTGAATTAGTTTCATAATTGATTTGTTTTGCAGCATTGACACTGTTATTGAACTGAATTGAATTAGTTTCATAATTGATTTGTTTTGCAGCATTGACACTGTTATTGAACTGAATTGAATTAGTTTCATAATTGATTTGTTTTGCAGCATTGACAGTTATTGAACTGAATTGAATTAGTTTCATAATTGATTCGTTTTGCAGCATTGACACTGTTATTGAACTGAATTAGTTTCATAATTGATTTGTTTTCCAGCATTGACACTGTTATTGAACTGAATTGAATTAGTTTCATAATTGATTTGTTTTGCAGCATTGACACTGTTATTGAACTGAATTGATTTCATAATTGATTTGTTTTGCAGCATTGACACTGTTATTGAACTGAATTGAATTAGTTTCATAATTGATTTGTTTTGCAGCATTGACACTGTTATTGAACTGAATTGATTTCATAATTGATTTGTTTTGCAGCATTGACACTGTTATTGAACTGAATTGAATTAGTTTCATAATTGATTTGTTTTGCAGCATTGACACTGTTATTGAACTGAATTGAATTAGTTTCATAATTGATTCGTTTTCCAGCATTGACACTGTTATTGAACTGAATTGAATTAGTTTCATAATTGATTTGTTTTGTAGCATTGACACTGTTATTGAACTGAATTGAATTAGTTTCATAATTGATTTGTTTTCCAGCATTGACACTGTTATTGAACTGAATTGAATTAGTTTCATAATTGATTCGTTTTCCAGCATTGACACTGTTATTGAACTGAATTGAATTAGTTTCATAATTGATTCGTTTTCCAGCATTGACACTGTTATTGAACTGAATTGAATTAGTTTCATAATTGATTTGTTTTGCAGCATTGACACTGTTATTGAACTGAATTGAATTAGTTTCATAATTGATTTGTTTTGCAGCATTGACACTGTTATTGAACTGAATTGAATTAGTTTCATAATTGATTTGTTTTGCAGCATTGACACTGTTATTGAACTGAATTGAATTGATTTCATAATTGATTCGTTTTGCAGCATTGACACTGTTATTGAACTGAATTGAATTAGTTTCATAATTGATTTGTTTTGCAGCATTGACACTGTTATTGAACTGAATTGAATTAGTTTCATAATTGATTTGTTTTGCAGCATTGACACTGTTATTGAACTGAATTGAATTAGTTTCATAATTGATTTGTTTTGCAGCATTGACACTGTTATTGAACTGAATTGAATTAGTTTCATAATTGATTTGTTTTGCAGCATTGACACTGTTATTGAACTGAATTGAATTAGTTTCATAATTGATTTGTTTTGCAGCATTGACAGTTATTGAACTGAATTGAATTAGTTTCATAATTGATTTGTTTTGCAGCATTGACACTGTTATTGAACTGAATTGATTTCATAATTGATTTGTTTTGCAGCATTGACACTGTTATTGAACTGAATTGAATTAGTTTCATAATTGATTTGTTTTGCAGCATTGACACTGTTATTGAACTGAATTGATTTCATAATTGATTTGTTTTGCAGCATTGACACTGTTATTGAACTGAATTGAATTAGTTTCATAATTGATTTGTTTTGCAGCATTGACACTGTTATTGAACTGAATTGAATTAGTTTCATAATTGATTCGTTTTCCAGCATTGACACTGTTATTGAACTGAATTGAATTAGTTTCATAATTGATTTGTTTTGCAGCATTGACACTGTTATTGAACTGAATTGAATTAGTTTCATAATTGATTTGTTTTCCAGCATTGACACTGTTATTGAACTGAATTGAATTAGTTTCATAATTGATTCGTTTTCCAGCATTGACACTGTTATTGAACTGAATTGAATTAGTTTCATAATTGATTCGTTTTCCAGCATTGACACTGTTATTGAACTGAATTGAATTAGTTTCATAATTGATTTGTTTTGCAGCATTGACACTGTTATTGAACTGAATTGAATTAGTTTCATAATTGATTTGTTTTGCAGCATTGACACTGTTATTGAACTGAATTGAATTAGTTTCATAATTGATTTGTTTTGCAGCATTGACACTGTTATTGAACTGAATTGAATTAGTTTCATAATTGATTTGTTTTGCAGCATTGACACTGTTATTGAACTGAATTAGTTTCATAATTGATTTGTTTTGCAGCATTGACACTGTTATTGAACTGAATTGAATTGATTTCATAATTGATTTGTTTTGCAGCATTGACACTGTTATTGAACTGAATTGAATTAGTTTCATAATTGATTTGTTTTGCAGCATTGACACTGTTATTGAACTGAATTAGTTTCATAATTGATTTGTTTTGCAGCATTGACACTGTTATTGAACTGAATTAGTTTCATAATTGATTTGTTTTGCAGCATTGACACTGTTATTGAACTGAATTAGTTTCATAATTGATTTGTTTTGCAGCATTGACACTGTTATTGAACTGAATTGAATTAGTTTCATAATTGATTTGTTTTGCAGCATTGACACTGTTATTGAACTGAATTGATTTCATAATTGATTTGTTTTGCAGCATTGACACTGTTATTGAACTGAATTGAATTAGTTTCATAATTGATTTGTTTTGCAGCATTGACACTGTTATTGAACTGAATTGAATTAGTTTCATAATTGATTTGTTTTCCAGCATTGACACTGTTATTGAACTGAATTGAATTAGTTTCATAATTGATTCGTTTTCCAGCATTGACACTGTTATTGAACTGAATTGAATTAGTTTCATAATTGATTCGTTTTCCAGCATTGACACTGTTATTGAACTGAATTGAATTAGTTTCATAATTGATTCGTTTTCCAGCATTGACACTGTTATTGAACTGAATTGAATTAGTTTCATAATTGATTTGTTTTGCAGCATTGACACTGTTATTGAACTGAATTGAATTAGTTTCATAATTGATTTGTTTTGCAGCATTGACACTGTTATTGAACTGAATTGAATTAGTTTCATAATTGATTTGTTTTGCAGCATTGACACTGTTATTGAACTGAATTGAATTAGTTTCATAATTGATTTGTTTTGCAGCATTGACACTGTTATTGAACTGAATTAGTTTCATAATTGATTCGTTTTGCAGCATTGACACTGTTATTGAACTGAATTGAATTGATTTCATAATTGATTTGTTTTGCAGCATTGACACTGTTATTGAACTGAATTGAATTAGTTTCATAATTGATTTGTTTTGCAGCATTGACACTGTTATTGAACTGAATTAGTTTCATAATTGATTTGTTTTGCAGCATTGACACTGTTATTGAACTGAATTAGTTTCATAATTGATTTGTTTTGCAGCATTGACACTGTTATTGAACTGAATTAGTTTCATAATTGATTTGTTTTGCAGCATTGACACTGTTATTGAACTGAATTGATTTCATAATTGATTTGTTTTGCAGCATTGACACTGTTATTGAACTGAATTGATTTCATAATTGATTTGTTTTGCAGCATTGACACTGTTATTGAACTGAATTGAATTAGTTTCATAATTGATTTGTTTTCCAGCATTGACACTGTTATTGAACTGAATTGAATTAGTTTCATAATTGATTCGTTTTCCAGCATTGACACTGTTATTGAACTGAATTGAATTAGTTTCATAATTGATTCGTTTTCCAGCATTGACACTGTTATTGAACTGAATTGAATTAGTTTCATAATTGATTCGTTTTCCAGCATTGACACTGTTATTGAACTGAATTGAATTAGTTTCATAATTGATTTGTTTTGCAGCATTGACACTGTTATTGAACTGAATTGAATTGATTTCATAATTGATTCGTTTTGCAGCATTGACACTGTTATTGAACTGAATTGAATTAGTTTCATAATTGATTTGTTTTGCAGCATTGACACTGTTATTGAACTGAATTGAATTGATTTCATAATTGATTCGTTTTGCAGCATTGACACTGTTATTGAACTGAATTGAATTAGTTTCATAATTGATTTGTTTTGCAGCATTGACACTGTTATTGAACTGAATTGAATTAGTTTCATAATTGATTTGTTTTGCAGCATTGACACTGTTATTGAACTGAATTGAATTAGTTTCATAATTGATTTGTTTTGCAGCATTGACACTGTTATTGAACTGAATTGAATTGATTTCATAATTGATTCGTTTTGCAGCATTGACACTGTTATTGAACTGAATTGAATTAGCTTCATAATTGATTTGTTTTGCAGCATTGACACTGTTATTGAACTGAATTGAATTGATTTCATAATTGATTTGTTTTGCAGCATTGACACTGTTATTGAACTGAATTGAATTAGTTTCATAATTGATTTGTTTTGCAGCATTGACACTGTTATTGAACTGAATTGAATTAGTTTCATAATTGATTTGTTTTGCAGCATTGACACTGTTATTGAACTGAATTGAATTGATTTCATAATTGATTCGTTTTGCAGCATTGACACTGTTATTGAACTGAATTGAATTAGTTTCATAATTGATTCGTTTTGCAGCATTGACACTGTTATTGAACTGAATTGAATTAGTTTCATAATTGATTTGTTTTGCAGCATTGACACTGTTATTGAACTGAATTGAATTAGTTTCATAATTGATTTGTTTTGCAGCATTGACACTGTTATTGAACTGAATTGAATTAGTTTCATAATTGATTTGTTTTGCAGCATTGACAGTTATTGAACTGAATTGAATTAGTTTCATAATTGATTCGTTTTGCAGCATTGACACTGTTATTGAACTGAATTAGTTTCATAATTGATTTGTTTTCCAGCATTGACACTGTTATTGAACTGAATTGAATTAGTTTCATAATTGATTTGTTTTGCAGCATTGACACTGTTATTGAACTGAATTGATTTCATAATTGATTTGTTTTGCAGCATTGACACTGTTATTGAACTGAATTGAATTAGTTTCATAATTGATTTGTTTTGCAGCATTGACACTGTTATTGAACTGAATTGATTTCATAATTGATTTGTTTTGCAGCATTGACACTGTTATTGAACTGAATTGAATTAGTTTCATAATTGATTTGTTTTGCAGCATTGACACTGTTATTGAACTGAATTGAATTAGTTTCATAATTGATTCGTTTTCCAGCATTGACACTGTTATTGAACTGAATTGAATTAGTTTCATAATTGATTTGTTTTGCAGCATTGACACTGTTATTGAACTGAATTGAATTAGTTTCATAATTGATTTGTTTTCCAGCATTGACACTGTTATTGAACTGAATTGAATTAGTTTCATAATTGATTCGTTTTCCAGCATTGACACTGTTATTGAACTGAATTGAATTAGTTTCATAATTGATTCGTTTTCCAGCATTGACACTGTTATTGAACTGAATTGAATTAGTTTCATAATTGATTTGTTTTGCAGCATTGACACTGTTATTGAACTGAATTGAATTAGTTTCATAATTGATTTGTTTTGCAGCATTGACACTGTTATTGAACTGAATTGAATTAGTTTCATAATTGATTTGTTTTGCAGCATTGACACTGTTATTGAACTGAATTAGTTTCATAATTGATTTGTTTTGCAGCATTGACACTGTTATTGAACTGAATTGAATTGATTTCATAATTGATTTGTTTTGCAGCATTGACACTGTTATTGAACTGAATTGAATTAGTTTCATAATTGATTTGTTTTGCAGCATTGACACTGTTATTGAACTGAATTAGTTTCATAATTGATTTGTTTTGCAGCATTGACACTGTTATTGAACTGAATTAGTTTCATAATTGATTTGTTTTGCAGCATTGACACTGTTATTGAACTGAATTGAATTGATTTCATAATTGATTCGTTTTGCAGCATTGACACTGTTATTGAACTGAATTGAATTAGTTTCATAATTGATTTGTTTTGCAGCATTGACACTGTTATTGAACTGAATTGAATTGATTTCATAATTGATTCGTTTTGCAGCATTGACACTGTTATTGAACTGAATTGAATTAGTTTCATAATTGATTTGTTTTGCAGCATTGACAGTTATTGAACTGAATTGAATTGATTTCATAATTGATTTGTTTTGCAGCATTGACACTGTTATTGAACTGAATTGAATTAGTTTCATAATTGATTTGTTTTGCAGCATTGACACTGTTATTGAACTGAATTGAATTAGTTTCATAATTGATTTGTTTTGCAGCATTGACACTGTTATTGAACTGAATTGAATTAGTTTCATAATTGATTTGTTTTGCAGCATTGACACTGTTATTGAACTGAATTGAATTAGTTTCATAATTGATTCGTTTTCCAGCATTGACACTGTTATTGAACTGAATTGAATTAGTTTCATAATTGATTTGTTTTGCAGCATTGACACTGTTATTGAACTGAATTGAATTAGTTTCATAATTGATTTGTTTTCCAGCATTGACACTGTTATTGAACTGAATTGAATTAGTTTCATAATTGATTCGTTTTCCAGCATTGACACTGTTATTGAACTGAATTGAATTAGTTTCATAATTGATTCGTTTTCCAGCATTGACACTGTTATTGAACTGAATTGAATTAGTTTCATAATTGATTTGTTTTGCAGCATTGACACTGTTATTGAACTGAATTGAATTAGTTTCATAATTGATTTGTTTTGCAGCATTGACACTGTTATTGAACTGAATTGAATTAGTTTCATAATTGATTTGTTTTGCAGCATTGACACTGTTATTGAACTGAATTGAATTAGTTTCATAATTGATTTGTTTTGCAGCATTGACACTGTTATTGAACTGAATTGAATTAGTTTCATAATTGATTTGTTTTGCAGCATTGACACTGTTATTGAACTGAATTGAATTAGTTTCATAATTGATTTGTTTTGCAGCATTGACACTGTTATTGAACTGAATTGAATTAGTTTCATAATTGATTTGTTTTGCAGCATTGACACTGTTATTGAACTGAATTGAATTAGTTTCATAATTGATTTGTTTTGCAGCATTGACACTGTTATTGAACTGAATTGAATTAGTTTCATAATTGATTTGTTTTGCAGCATTGACACTGTTATTGAACTGAATTGAATTAGTTTCATAATTGATTTGTTTTGCAGCATTGACACTGTTATTGAACTGAATTGATTTCATAATTGATTCGTTTTGCAGCATTGACACTGTTATTGAACTGAATTGAATTGATTTCATAATTGATTTGTTTTGCAGCATTGACACTGTTATTGAACTGAATTGAATTAGTTTCATAATTGATTTGTTTTGCAGCATTGACACTGTTATTGAACTGAATTGAATTAGTTTCATAATTGATTTGTTTTGCAGCATTGACACTGTTATTGAACTGAATTGAATTAGTTTCATAATTGATTTGTTTTGCAGCATTGACACTGTTATTGAACTGAATTGAATTGATTTCATAATTGATTTGTTTTGCAGCATTGACACTGTTATTGAACTGAATTGAATTAGTTTCATAATTGATTTGTTTTGCAGCATTGACACTGTTATTGAACTGAATTGAATTAGTTTCATAATTGATTTGTTTTGCAGCATTGACACTGTTATTGAACTGAATTAGTTTCATAATTGATTTGTTTTGCAGCATTGACACTGTTATTGAACTGAATTAGTTTCATAATTGATTTGTTTTGCAGCATTGACACTGTTATTGAACTGAATTGAATTGATTTCATAATTGATTCGTTTTGCAGCATTGACACTGTTATTGAACTGAATTGAATTAGTTTCATAATTGATTTGTTTTGCAGCATTGACACTGTTATTGAACTGAATTGAATTGATTTCATAATTGATTCGTTTTGCAGCATTGACACTGTTATTGAACTGAATTGAATTAGTTTCATAATTGATTTGTTTTGCAGCATTGACACTGTTATTGAACTGAATTGAATTAGTTTCATAATTGATTTGTTTTGCAGCATTGACACTGTTATTGAACTGAATTGAATTAGTTTCATAATTGATTTGTTTTGCAGCATTGACACTGTTATTGAACTGAATTGAATTAGTTTCATAATTGATTTGTTTTGCAGCATTGACACTGTTATTGAACTGAATTGAATTAGTTTCATAATTGATTTGTTTTGCAGCATTGACACTGTTATTGAACTGAATTGAATTGATTTCATAATTGATTTGTTTTGCAGCATTGACACTGTTATTGAACTGAATTAGTTTCATAATTGATTTGTTTTGCAGCATTGACACTGTTATTGAACTGAATTGAATTGATTTCATAATTGATTTGTTTTGCAGCATTGACACTGTTATTGAACTGAATTGAATTAGTTTCATAATTGATTTGTTTTGCAGCATTGACACTGTTATTGAACTGAATTGAATTAGTTTCATAATTGATTTGTTTTGCAGCATTGACACTGTTATTGAACTGAATTGAATTGATTTCATAATTGATTTGTTTTGCAGCATTGACACTGTTATTGAACTGAATTGAATTGATTTCATAATTGATTTGTTTTGCAGCATTGACACTGTTATTGAACTGAATTGAATTAGTTTCATAATTGATTTGTTTTGCAGCATTGACACTGTTATTGAACTGAATTGAATTAGTTTCATAATTGATTTGTTTTGCAGCATTGACACTGTTATTGAACTGAATTAGTTTCATAATTGATTTGTTTTGCAGCATTGACACTGTTATTGAACTGAATTAGTTTCATAATTGATTTGTTTTGCAGCATTGACACTGTTATTGAACTGAATTGAATTGATTTCATAATTGATTCGTTTTGCAGCATTGACACTGTTATTGAACTGAATTGAATTAGTTTCATAATTGATTTGTTTTGCAGCATTGACACTGTTATTGAACTGAATTGAATTGATTTCATAATTGATTCGTTTTGCAGCATTGACACTGTTATTGAACTGAATTGAATTAGTTTCATAATTGATTTGTTTTGCAGCATTGACACTGTTATTGAACTGAATTGAATTAGTTTCATAATTGATTTGTTTTGCAGCATTGACACTGTTATTGAACTGAATTGAATTAGTTTCATAATTGATTTGTTTTGCAGCATTGACACTGTTATTGAACTGAATTGAATTAGTTTCATAATTGATTTGTTTTGCAGCATTGACACTGTTATTGAACTGAATTGAATTAGTTTCATAATTGATTTGTTTTGCAGCATTGACACTGTTATTGAACTGAATTGAATTGATTTCATAATTGATTCGTTTTGCAGCATTGACACTGTTATTGAACTGAATTGAATTAGTTTCATAATTGATTCGTTTTGCAGCATTGACACTGTTATTGAACTGAATTGAATTAGTTTCATAATTGATTTGTTTTGCAGCATTGACACTGTTATTGAACTGAATTGAATTAGTTTCATAATTGATTTGTTTTGCAGCATTGACACTGTTATTGAACTGAATTGAATTGATTTCATAATTGATTCGTTTTGCAGCATTGACACTGTTATTGAACTGAATTGAATTAGTTTCATAATTGATTCGTTTTGCAGCATTGACACTGTTATTGAACTGAATTGAATTAGTTTCATAATTGATTTGTTTTGCAGCATTGACACTGTTATTGAACTGAATTGAATTAGTTTCATAATTGATTTGTTTTCCAGCATTGACACTGTTATTGAACTGAATTGAATTAGTTTCATAATTGATTTGTTTTGCAGCATTGACACTGTTATTGAACTGAATTGAATTAGTTTCATAATTGATTTGTTTTGCAGCATTGACAGTTATTGAACTGAATTGAATTAGTTTCATAATTGATTCGTTTTGCAGCATTGACACTGTTATTGAACTGAATTAGTTTCATAATTCATTCGTTTTGCAGCATTGACACTGTTATTGAACTGAATTGAATTAGTTTCATAATTGATTTGTTTTGCAGCATTGACACTGTTATTGAACTGAATTGAATTGATTTCATAATTGATTTGTTTTGCAGCATTGACACTGTTATTGAACTGAATTGAATTAGTTTCATAATTGATTCGTTTTGCAGCATTGACACTGTTATTGAACTGAATTGAATTAGTTTCATAATTGATTCGTTTTGCAGCATTGACACTGTTATTGAACTGAACTGAATTAGTTTCATAATTGATTCGTTTTGCAGCATTGACACTGTTATTGAACTGAATTGAATTAGTTTCATAATTGATTCGTTTTGCAGCATTGACACTGTTATTGAACTGAATTGAATTAGTTTCATAATTGATTCGTTTTGCAGCATTGACACTGTTATTGAACTGAATTGAATTAGTTTCATAATTGATTTGTTTTGCAGCATTGACACTGTTATTGAACTGAACTGAATTAGTTTCATAATTGATTCGTTTTGCAGCATTGACACTGTTATTGAACTGAACTGAATTAGTTTCATAATTGATTTGTTTTGCAGCATTGACACTGTTATTGAACTGAACTGAATTAGTTTCATAATTGATTCGTTTTGCAGCATTGACACTGTTATTGAACTGAATATGTTTCATAATTGATTCGTTTTGCAGCATAGACAATTTTATTGAACTGAATTGAATTAATTTCGTAACTGACTAATATTGTAACATTGACAGGCACACACACATCATTATCCAACTAAATTGAATCAACTTTGAACTGAATTGAATTAATTTAATAATTAATGGATATTGTAACATTGACCCACACATACCATTACCCAACTGAATTGAATCAACATTGAACTAAATTGAATCAACATTGAACTGAATTAGTTTCATAACTGATGAATATTGCAACATTGACACACACACACACACACACACACACACACACATCATCATCATCAGCTCTAATCACAATTCCACTCTTTTATATTCCAGTGTTTTTATGTGTTGCTCTAGTTGCGGTTGCGCGGTTGTTTACACGCACTGCCCGGGGAAACACTCCTGATAAACACCAGCTCGCGCTTTCTAATGAAGCGGAACTTATATTCAGTGTCCATTAGGTTTAATAGTGCCGTTGACGCTCCTGTTGTGTAGATGTGTTTATGTTGGTATCAGTGTTGATCTTGTGAAGAGTGTTAGCGCGCGGGCTAGCCGTTAGCAGCTCAATGAAACGCGAGAGTTTAATATAGTCGCTCAGTGATTGACAGCGTCTGTCGCGCGCGGCGCGTGCGTGTGTCTCTTACCTGACGCCGGTACACCGCTTCGATTCACAAGAAACGCAGAAATATGAACATGATCTATTGATGATCTCCGGCGCTCTGATGTCAACACAAC
>NW_027508830.1:10000-31977 GCF_051911475.1 Siphateles boraxobius | reverse complement strand
AGATGTTGTCCACCAGTCTCTTGTAACGTGGCCTCAGCGCCCCACAACAACCACACACCCTGCAGAGGGAGAGAAATCAAGAAGAAATGTGGTTAAGGATTGATTTCTGTAAGAAAAGTGCCATTGATTATAGGAAGACAGCTGATTTGCCCCCACATGGCATCATAAAAAGGGTTCTGGGTTGTCATTAACACCACAGAAAGTGATCTTAAGACATTGACAAAATATCATATTGCTCACAAGCACTGGTTTTGTTAGGCCCACATGGAAGTACCCAAACTGCTTGCCTTCATCTTAAAACATACAACATTTCTTCAAATGTGAGATAAGCCTTTTTAAATATATATCGCTATTGACCAAAATTTGAGACAATACTGTAATCATGTTTTGCTCCTAATATCTACTTTTCCACACCTTTTCCAGGCTATGACCTTGGATCATTAGTCTAGTGAGACAACATCAGCAAAAAAAATGACAACAGGACATTAAGCTATTAGTGGACCAAGGATGCAAACTTCAATTACTGAGGATGTGTACACATGGCGGTGTGTGGGCTTGTGGACGGTCCTTCCTGTAGGTCAGAAATCTGTCAAACACAGACAACCTTGAGGAAAATCATGCAACATATAACACATCGTCTGACATTGGCTCCCAATATGCAGAGGGGACATCTGCGATCCGATTGGCCCACGCATCTCAGCAGTGATGAGTCACACGTGTTCTACTGAACAGCGAGACGGCAAAACAATGAACTCCTGGAGGCATAACTTGTATGAAGTGTTTTCTTCCACACTACTAACTTAAAAACTATGGTAAGATAAAATCCCTTTTTGGAAAAAACAAACAAACAGATTTCATGGAGATCTGGCTCATGTTGAGAAAAGAAAGACCTTAATCTCAGAACGACGTCAGTGAGGGAAACATCTTCCGATCTGTGAATGGTCTTTCTGATCTGTTCCACTAAAATGAATGTTTGAGAGAAAAAGAAAGAGCCAAGGCGTCTCTATTTTTACCCTTTGCTCTATTTTGACTTCAAAGAAAAGCTTTACCCTTCTGCTCAACTCATCTATTGCCTTCAAATGTCCCCATTTATGTGTGTTAGGCTAAATCCTCATGTTGTTCAAATGTGAATGACTTCCTTTTGTTCGTAAAACACAAAAGGAGAAATAGAATATCCAATCTGCTCTATTTCTAAGGGAAATAGTAATTCTTTGCTGAAAATAGCTCTTGTAATAGCATATTCAAAATTTTTTGCAATGCAACTGTTTACAACACACAGGACAACCAATGCCATTGGGCATCACAAAGTCGATCCTCGCCATGTTTTAAATCTAAAAGCAAACAAGTCATCTAAAAGGAATGCAATTTCAAAGCTGCAACAGAGGGAAGATTGTTTGAAAATAATTACTAACATTTTGATCCGTTTTCTGAAACAAAACTATTCTATGGCTTCCGAATACTTAGAATATTGTAGAAACAGTGGAATACACACTATCGTTTGGATTCTAAAAATATCTGCAAGATATTTTTAAAGTTTTGAAAGAAGTCTCTTATGTTCCCCAAGGCTGCATTTATTAAATCAAAAATACAGTAAAAACAGTAATACTGTGAAATAGTATTACAATTTAAAACAACTTTCATTTTATTATATTTTAAAATGTAATTTATTCCTGTGCATCATTTCACCAGTCTTCCGTCACGTGATCCTTCAGAAATCCATCTAATATGCTGGTTTGGTTCTTAAAAACCATATCTTATTATTATCAATGTTGCAAACAGTTGTGCTGCAATCCATTTTTGTGGAAACCATTGTACATTGTTTTTTCAGGATTCTCTGATGAATAGAAAGTTCATAAGAACAACATTATTTGAAATCTTTTGTAACATTAAACATGTTGTAAGTTTTGATCAATTTAATGCATTCTAGCTGAAAAAAAAAGTTATATATATATATATATATATATATATATATATATATATAAACATACTGAACTTTTGACCAGTGTGAATAGGGTGCTTTTTCACTGAATACAGACTTTTAAAGTAATTTTTTTTTTGTTCCACACAAGCTTGAGGAGACTTATGCACTACTTGCATGATACTTTATGAAGCTTTTTGGTCCTTTTTGGAGCTTGAAAGCCCATCAAATTCCATTGTATGTAATAGAGCAACACTGAGATTCTGAGAGCTGTTTGGAAAGACATCAAGGTGAGTAAATGACAGAATTTCCATAGTTGGCTTGACTACTCCTTTAAGGTTTGTAGGTTTTATGCTAATGTGTTTGGAGGCTGAGCTGCTGCCACGTGAGTGAAGAGGAGCTGCTGCACTGCGCCGTGACTCTAAACCCACATGAACAGAGATGGCACCACACTGACAGCCAAACAGCTGTGTTTCACACTTGTGACTCTCTCCCACTCATTAAATATCCATCTACATACAGACATAGAGAGACAGTCTTTAAAGCAGAAAACTTTATTTATGCATCTTTTATTATTCATTGTCTGCTGATAAGCTGCAGCTGGTTTGGCAAAACAGAATGAGTGTTATCTGTCATGCCAATGAAGCCTAAGCACAAACTTTAACCTTTTTCATGATAGGCACTGGCCTCTTGCTTGGCTAGTCAAGACTGAAGCTGCTCTGTTTTCACTGAAACGGTGATCCGCCACATGCCTCAGCTCAACACCACGCAAAACAGCACCGACACACATGCCAAATATGAGTATAAATATACATGAAACACAGCTGGCTCTTCCTTGACATAAAGGCCAAAACAATCCACATAGTTTACACTTCTGTGTATATTGCACCGGTTCAAAGTTTTATTCCACAATATAACAAATTTGATAAAAAACGAATAAGGCAAAGTGTGTATTTTTGTATATTTCATGATTAAAAAACAATCAAGGTTCAACAGAAGGGATGTTTTCTGCAGTTGGGCCAGTATAGTTACAATTTTGAGTTGAGCTCCAAAACATTATGACCAGTCACATGTGAAGCGAATAGATGGTAAGCAAACAATGAGTTCTTGTAATCAACGTGTTGGATGCAGGAGAAATGGGCAGGAATAAAGATCTGAGTGGCGACTTTGTCGAGGGACAAATTGCTATGGCAAGGGTTGCATGGTCCAATAAGTCTTTTACATCACATGGATGACCTTTTACCATCCATGTGCACCATTTACCTGGTTAGGTAATGGCACCTGGATGCAGTACAATTAACTGTGTTAGCACAACACGCTAGTAACTCGCTAGCCTGTTAACGCGCCACCCGTGCGCTCAGTTATTTATTTATTTTTCTCTCGCGCACCCGCGACTCTGAATTCATAAAAAGCCTAGGTGAGTAAGAATCAGTCAACAAACACGGTGAGTAATGTCTTGTCCTATTATTGTCACCTGCACTTCATGTTACATGTTTAGCATAGCCTTCCCCGTCGGCAATATAGGATATATTTGTGATAAATGCAAGGAAACAGTCAGGCTGACGGAGAAGATTTCAGAATTAGAGACACGCATTCCAAACTTTAATTGAGGATAGTAAGTGTGCAAGAGCTTAAGATACTATTTTGGATGCGCCTACCAACTCTTTACATGATTCGGTTCGGCTGAATTACTGCCTGTGCAGCCAGGCAAATGGGTGACAGTGAGGGATCGCTCTAATCGCGGATCAAAAAACCACTCTTCCGTTCCGATTACCACAACAAATCGATTTGCCCCGCTCAGTGGAACACCCACTGAGAATTCTGTTGATTGTGCCCTGGTAATTGGCGATTCTATTACACGGAATGTGAAAATAGAGACACCAGCCAACATAGTCACGCCGGGAGCCAGAGCGCCTGACATCAAAGCAAATTTATACATGTAGATAATGAAAAAGATGCAATGGGATTGGCATTTAAAGACATTCTTAACTCTATTGGAGTTAGACAACACGTGTCAGGACCTACTCATTGTCGTAATCATACTCTAGATCTAATATTATCACATGGAATCAATGTTGATGCCGTTGAAATTCTGCAGCAGAGCGACAACATCTCAGATCATTACCTAGTCTCGTGTAAACTTCATTTAGCCAAGGCTGCAAAGCCGACTCCGTGTTACAAATATGTTAGACCTATCACTTCTGCCACTAAAGATTGCTTTATTAATAATCTTCCTGATCAGTTTCATCGTCTCAGCATCCCAGATAGCTTAGAAGAACTTGATATTGCAACAGAAACTTTTAACTCTCTCTTTTCCAGCACTTCTAGACACAGTTGCTCTGTTGCGCTTAAAGAAGATTAAAGAAAATAGTCCAACGCCGTGGTACAACGAGCACACTCACGCACGCACGCACGCACGCACGCACACACACACACACACACACACACACTCAGGCCCTAAAGAGAGCAGCCAGAAAAATGGAGCGCAACTGGAAGAAAACAAAACTAGAGATATTTCGGTTTGCATGGAAGGAGAGCTCGATTGCTTACAGAGAGGCTTTAAAAGCTGCTAGATCTGCTTATTTTTCAACCCTATTAGAAGAAAATAAACATAATCCTAGGTATTTATTTGAAAAGGTGGCTACACTAATGAAAAAGAAAGCTTCAAGCCCAGAAGTTTCCATGAAACACAGCAGTAATGACTTTATGAACTTCTTCACTTATAAGATTGATAATATTAGGGACAAAATTATAACTATGCAACCGTCTACTACAGCATCGCATCAGGAAGTGCATTGTAGTCTCCCTGAGGAAAAAATTGATTAATTTGTTGCTATAGACCTTATGTAGCCACGCCCCTTTTCAGTGCTGAGCTTGTTGTCTTTTGATTTCCGGTCTGTATTTATTTTCACAGCGATCTTGCGTAGTTATGAATGAAAGGCTCGTTTAAAAAAATTCCAAGCTCCATTTGTTAATACATATGCTTTACAATGCTTGATAAACATTACAATGCTCATGATAACTTCCGTTAACTCTACAATAAGTAAATCAACTTCACCAGCTAATTACTCCTGGACAGCGATGCCATAGAAATATACAGAGCGACCTCAAAAACGGAAGTTCAAAGACAATATTCCAAAGATGGCGGCGCCCTCGTTTCTCTAGTGCATAAGGTCTATAGGAGAGGAAGAATTTTGCAAACTCGTTAATTCATCTAAATCGACAACATGTATGTTAGACCCTATACCGACTAAACTACTGAAAGAGATGCTTCCAGAGGTCATAGATCCTCTTCTTAACATCATTAATTCGTCTTTGTCTCTAGGATATGTACCAAAAACCTTTAAGCTGGCTATGATTAAACCGCTTTTTAAAAAAAACACAACTTTATCCTACAGAATTAGTCAATTACAGGCCGATCTCAAATCTACCTTTTCTATCAAAGATATTAGAAAAAGCAGTATCCTCACAACTGTGTTCCTTTCTTGAAAGAAATGATATCTGCGAGGATTTTCAGTCGGGATTTAGACCGCACCATAGCACTGAGACAGCTCTCATTAGAGTCACAAATGATTTGCTCTTATCATCCGATCGTGGTTGTATCTCTCTATTAGTGTTACTTGATCTTAGTGCTGCATTTGAAACCATTGACCACAACATTCTATTAAATAGACTAGAAAACTATGTTGGCATTAGTGGAATTGCATTAGCATGGTTTAAATCATATTTATCTGACCGTTATCAGTTTGTAGCAGTAAATGAAGAGATGTCTTATCGATCACAAGTTCAGTATGGCGTACCACAAGGCTCAGTACTAGGACCGCTGCTGTTCACTCTGTACATCCTACCTTTAGGAGATATTAGGAAACATGGAATTAGCATTCACTGTTATGCTGATGATACTCAGCTGTATATTTCTTCAAAAACTAACGAAACTTACCAATTCACAAAATTATCGGAATGCATAGTTGATATAAAAAAATGGATGACTAGTAATTTCCTAATACTAAATTCTGAAAAAACAGAGATTCTAATTATTGGACAAAAAACTTCCACACGTAATAACCTAGAATACTGTCTAACACTTGATGGCTGTTCTGTCAAGTCTGCGTCGTCAGTTAGGAACCTGCGTGTGTGTGTGTGTGTGTGTGTGTGTGTGTGTGTGTGTGTGTGTGTGTGTGTGTGTGTGTGTGTGTGTGTGTGTGTGTGTGTGTGTGTGCTCTTTGATACCAATCTTTCATTTGAAAGTCACGTGTCTAGTATCTGTAAAACCGCATTTTTCCATCTTAAAAATATATCTAAATTACATCATATGCTCTCATTGACAAATGCGGAACAACTAGTTCATGCGTTCATGACATCAAGGATAGATTATTGTAATGCTCTACTGGGTGGTTGCCCTGTACACTTAATAAACAAACTACAGCTAGTTCAAAACGCAGCCGCTAGAGTTCTTACCAGAACCAGGAAGTACGACCATATTAGCCCGGTTCTGTCAACACTGCATTGGCTCCCTATTAAACATCGTATAAATTTTAAAATATTGCTGATTACTTACAAAGCACTAAATGGTTTAGCTCCGCAGTACTTGAGCGAGCTCTTAACGCATTATAGTCCTTCATGTCTATTGCGATCTCAAAGTTCCGGCCAGTTGATAATACCTAGAATATCTAAATCGACTGCTGGCGGTAGATCCTTTTCCTATTTAGCACCAAAACTCTGGAACAATCTTCCTAACATTGTCCGGGAAGCAGACACAGTCTGTCAGTTCAAAGCTAGACTAAAAACACATCTCTTTGACCTAGCATTCACATAACACTCTATAGACTTCTATAATTGAATATTAGGCTGCTTAGATTAGGTCAGCCGGAACTGGGAACACTTCCCTTAAATCCTGATGTACTCGTTACATCATAAGAAGAATGGCATCTACGCTAATTTTAGTGTCTTTGTTTATCCCGAGGTTTTCCCGCAGCCTGCCGGATCCAGGCGGTTTCCAGATCTGACGAAGGACTTTCGCCTGGACCCGATGACAATGCAGTGCTGAAGTGCCAACTAGCCTCTCCCTATGGAGGATCCCTATACCACTCTACAGATAAAGCCTTGTGGAATTTTTCGGTTTGCATACCTACCCAAAGTGATAAAATTAAATTAAATTCTGCATCACAATTTATAGACAAGACAAGTAGTTTGTTTAGGCATGGTTTGTAAGGAATTACAAACCAGCGCACATATATTCAAACGCACATAACTATAGAATCAATTCTTAATGCGCATGTGAACGTCATCAGCGTCTATCACAGGTTCACGTTTAAAGTCTGTTTAGAGAGAACGGTGACGTCTTAGCGGCCCCTAATTTAATAACAAATGATCATTTAGACGGAAGTGAATCAATCAAAACGATACTCGGTTACTAACTGTTCTCTCTAGAGAGGGAACGAGTATTGCGTAAGTTTAGCTTACGCTACGGGAAAGATTCATCTTCTCGAGATACTGAAGCCAAAAAATTATCCTTAATTTTGTATTCCTTGTCAACGCAGTGCAGCAGCTAGCAGACCTAGAGCAGGCCATCTCGCGTGCTCATTGGCTGCCCTGCGGGCAACTGCTGCAGCCTACCAGTGAGCCCGGCGTGACGTCACGCCCAATGAAGGGCGCCCGCGCCTTCATAGCGTCACAGCCCGCCAGAATGGGCGTGGCTTAGCGTATAACACTAGGGGCTGTAGGCCGACCTCCCTGGTTTTCGTCGACTGAAACGAAGTCGCTCGTGGCGCGAGCACGGCCGGTTACGCAATACTCGTTCCCTCTCTAGAGAGAACTGAGGTTACGTTAGTAACCGAGTATCGTTCTCTTACGAGAGGTTCTCTCGTATTGCGTAAGTTTCGCTTACGCTACGGGAACACTTTGTCAACGCCGTGCGCGCCAAGCATCCACATGAGACCCCGAGCTTTCAGGGGAACCCCATAAGTGGAAAAAATAAGGTGGCCAGCCACGCGGGCCATCACTTGTACATAAGCACACATAGGGAATACAGAGCAGCGCGCCGGTCTGTATAGGCACATGGCACATACCCTACTTAGTGCAGCTCAACCAGGAGAGCTGAGTCATGTGAGAGTGATCTGAGCAGGAGATCTGGGCAGAATACACCTCTCCTTCAGACTGACAACAGTTTAGCCTGCAAGGCAGGAACTTCTAGGTTATAAAACCTGACAAAGGTAGACGGGGAGCTCCAGCCCGCCGCTACACATATGTCATGGATAGAAATTCCACTGGACCATGCCCACGAAGAGGCCACGCCTCTCATGGAATGAGCCCTGATGCCCAGAGGGCATTGCAGACCTTTTGACGCGTAAGCGGCCGCTATAGCGTCTACTATCCATCTGGACAGGCTCTGTTTCGAGGAGGCGAGACCCTTGGTGCGCCCACCAAACGAAACAAAAAGCTGTTCCGAACGCCTGAAGGAGGCGGAGCGCGTAATTTAAAACCTCAGTGCTCTGACAGGGCAGAGGAGATTCACATCACCTTCGCTGTCAGATGCTGGGAGAGCTGACAACGAAATAACTTGCGCTCTGAATGGAGTGCCCATCACTTTAGGGACATAGCCATGTCTAGGTCTGAGGATGACTTTAGAGTCATTCGGTCCGAACTCAAGACACGACGCGCTGACAGACAGCACATGCAGGTCCCCTACACGGTATACTGACGACAGTGCAGTCAGAAAGACGGTTTTCAGTGATAGATATTTCAACCCGATGGTGTCTAGTGGTTCAAATGGAAAAGCTTTCAGGGCCTCGAGGACCAATGAAAGATCCCACATGGGAACCGACGGGGGGCGCGGCGGATTCATCCTTCTAGCTCCTCTAAGGAAGCGGATGGCCAACTCGTGTCTTCCCAATGACTGGCCGTGCGTCGATTCTGCGAGCGCTGCCACGGCCGCCACTTATACATTGAGCGTGGATGCGGACCTTCCCTTATCCAACAGCTCTTGTAGGAAGGTGAGCAGATGCGCCACCCCGCATGTCCGCGGGTCCAGACCTCTGTCGGTGCACCATCCAGAGAAAACCGACCATTTAGACGCGTAGAGCCTTCTCGTGGAAGGGGTTCTAGACTGCGTGATCGTGTTCATCACTCCTTCTGGCAGGGCAACGAGTACCCGTTGATCAACCATGCATGCAGAGACCAGCGCTCTGGATTGGGATGCCAGATCGTGCCTCGAGCCTGAGAGAGGAGATCTGCCCTCACCGGATTCGGCCACGGAGCTGTATGTGACAGCCCTGCTAGTTCCGGGAACCAAATCTGATTCTCCCAACGCGGGGCTATGAGGAGTATCGAGTGGTGCGTTTCCCTGATTCTCTTGATCACCTGTGGCAACAGAGAGACCGGAGGGAAAGCATATAGCGGGAGGCTGGGCCAAACCTGGGCCAGCGCGTCCTCATCCTTCGAACAGACCGTCTGGCATTGAGCGTTGTCTTTTGACGCAAATAGGTTGACTTCCGCTCTGCCGAATAGGCGCCACAGTTTCTGGACCGTTTGGGGTGCAGGGACCATTCCCCTGGGGGAACATTGTCCCTGGCCGTCGTTCAAATGGCCAGGCACATGCGCCGCCCTCAGCGAGCGCAGGTGCATCTGAGACCAAATAAGGAGGCGTTCCGTCAGATTGCAGAGATTTCTGGATCTGACATCGCCCTGACGGTTTACATAGGATACCACAGACATGTTGTCCGAGCGGACAAGAACATGCTGGTCCTGTATGAACGGGAGGAAGCACTTCAGCGCGTTCTCGACCGCTATCATTTCCAGACAGTTTATGTGAAAACCCTTCTCTTGGTCTGACCACTGGCCAAAGGCCGGTCTGCCCTCGAGCAGTGCGCCCCAACCCGAGTTGGACGCGTCTGTCGAGATGACTTTACGATAAGAGATGGTTCCCATCATTACTCCCTGCTGGTACCAGTCGGCCACTAACCAGGGCTGCAGAGCTGCTATGCAGGCCTGAGTCACTCTGATTATCTGGCCGCCAGACACCCGGCGGGACACGCGAGCATTCAACCAGCGTTGGAGCGGGCGCATGCGCAGTAGGCCCAGCTGGAGCACCGCTGCAGCTGATGCCATACAGCCCAACATCCTTTGAAATGTTTTCAAAGGGAGAAAGCTGCCCTTCTGGAAAGATGCGGCTAGGTGGTGAACACGGCGCGTGCGCTGTGTCGATAAACGAGCCGTCATGGTCACCGAGTCCAGTGCTATTCCTAAAAAGGAAATTGACTGGCTGGGCAGTAATGAGCTCTTGGTCCAGTTGACCGTGAGACCCAAGCTTGTCCAGATGACTGAGAAGCACTGTTCTGTGAGATAGCAGTTCTGTCTCTGACTGTGCCAATATCAGCCAATCGTCCAGATAGTTCATTATTCGCAGCCCCTGACTTCTCAGGGGGGCGAGCGCCGCGTCCATGCACTTTGTAAATGTACAGGGTGCCAGGGACAGGCCGAACGGCAGGACGGTGTAATGATATACCTGACCGTCGAAGGCGAATCTCAAAAATTGCCTGTGACGGGGTACTATCTGAATCTGAAAATAGGCATCCTTCAGATCTAGAGAAATAAACCAGTCCCTCGGGCGAACGTGCGCGAGGATTTTCCTGGTCGTAAGCATTTTGAACGGTCTTTTCGCAAGCACTTAGTTCAAATGTCTCAGATCTAGGATAGGTCTGAAGGCTCCGTCCTTCTTGGGTACGAGAAAATATCGGCTGTAAAAGCCTGACTCGCTCAGAGAAGGCGGTACCTTTTCTATAGCCCCTTTGCACAGCAGCTTTGCTATTTCTGCGTGAAGTAGGTGTGCTACTTCCGCATTCACTATCGTCGCGGTCCGGGCTTGAAAGCGCGGGGGACGGCGAATGAATTGAAGTGTATAGCCCCGCTTTATTGTGCTCAACACCCATTCTGAAATCCCTCGGATAGTTTCCCACGCAGCTATGTGAGCCCCTAGGGGGCGAATGGCCTCCGGGTTCAGACCGCCGCCATTTGCGGGCTTGTGAAACTGAACCGGAGCCGAAAGCGCGGTGCGCGCGCTCTCGGTTCTGGGCAATGGCTGCTGCTGAAAAGCCGAAACCGGCTGATTTATGTGAGATGTCCCAATCATAAGGGATGGGGAACAGTCTTTTGTCATTTTTTTGACGCGCGAGCAGCGCTCCGGGCGGGAAAGCTTCCTGTAAGCGTGAGCGCGTGTGCACGGGCACGAGACTTACAAGTGTATTTGATGCCCCGATCATAATGGATGGGGAGCGTTTTATTAATGCCCTGCGTTTTGTGATAACACTTCAACGCGCGGGCGGAGCCCGGGGGGAGGTTAGTGTTAGCAAGCATGAACGCACTCAAGCGGGCACGAGACTTACATTCATAAGCTGCTTTCTTTTGTGAAACTGACCCGGAGCCGAAAGCGCGGCGCGCGCGCTCACGGTTCTGGGCAATGGCTGCTCGCTGAAAGCCGAGACCGGGTGATTTATATGAGATGTCCCAATCATAAGGGATGGGGAACATTCTTTTTTTTTTTTTTTTTACTTTTGACGCGCGAGCAGCGCTCCGGGCTGAAAAGCTTCCTGTAAGCGTGAGCGCGTGTGCGCGGGCACGAGACTTACAAGTGTATTTGACGCCCCGATCATAATGGATGGGGAGCATTTTATTAATGCCCTGCGTTTTGTGATAACACTTAAAACGCGCGGGCGGAGCCCGGGGGGAGGTTTGTGTTAGCAAGCGTGAACGCACTCTGGCGGGCACGACACTTACATCCATAACCTGCTTTCTTTTGTGAAACTGACCCGGAGCCGAAAGCGCGGCGCGCGCGCTCTCGGTTCTGGGCAATGGCTGCTCGCTGAAAGCCGAGACCGGCTGATTTATGTGAGATGTCCCAATCATAAGGGATGGGGAACATTCTTTTTTCACTCTTTGACGCGCGAGCAGCGCTCCGGGCGGAAAAGCTTCCTGTAAGCGTGAGCGCGGGCACTAGACTTACAAGTGTATTTGACGCCCCGATCATAATGGATGGGGAGCGTTTTATTAATGCCTTGCGTTTTGTGATAACACTTAAACGCGCGGGCGGAGCCCGGGGGGAGGTTTGTGTTAGCAAGCGTGAACGCACTCTGGCGGGCACGAGACTTACATCCATAACCTGCTTTCTTGATCGTGTAACAGAGCGGGCAGATAGTGGGCACAGACTTGTGGACACATTTCTTACATTCAACACTCGAGCGGCTTTTCTGCGCTTCATGAGAGTGTGCTCTGCGAGGTTCGGAGTGCTTATGTGTAGTGGTGAACACTGGGGCGTGGGCACTTTCATTACACTTACAACACCGACGGCATGAGCCGGACCAGACATTAAAAACTCTTTTTGAGATTTTTCTGGGTCGCCGTGAAAACGGCGTTTGAGTGCAGGCGAGAGGGTCAACAAACCGGCTCGTTGGCTGCTAATTGAACCACTGCAGTAGCCTGTTTGAAGGGGACTGACAGGGAATAAACTTAAACACGCACGTCTTTTCGGAGGCGATGTGTCTGTTAGTAAGTTAAGCGTGAGCGCTCGTGAGCGGGCACGTAACTTACATTCTTAATCTGACATTATACTCACTTGAGATTTCTCTGGGTCGCCGCGAGAACGGCGGATGTGTGCAGGCGAGCGGGTTGCATTACCGGCTCGTTGGCTGCCAAATACACCACTGCAGTAGCCTTATCTAAGGGGACTGACATGGCGAGTCATTTCGACGGCGGCGCGCAAGCCCGTCCGGGTCATGCAGAGAGCTCGAGAGGGCTCTGCATGACGCGCGAACGGGGACGCGAGGGCGGGGTAGCTCTCTTGTAACGTAAAGAGAGCTAGCCGCGTACTCGGTGGTCGAGCAGAACTGGAACAGTGTTTGTACGAGGGCGCGCGCACGAGTAGTGGGCACGGGACCTACATGTAACACAGATGATGCCCGTCCGGGTCATGCAGAGAGCTCGAGAGGGCTCTGCATGACGCGCGAACGGGGACACGAGGGCGGGGTAGCTCTCTTGTAACGTAAAGAGAGCTAGCCGCGTGCTCGTACGTGTCCCTCGGCCTCATTCTCAGATGCGACGGCAGTGAGGCTCGTGAGCGGCAGCTGCGCGTCGGTGAGGAGAAGCGGGGGTCGTTGAAGGCTTAGAGTCGAGCCCGCAGGGTCGACAGCGGAAGCGCTTCACAGCCGGAAGTGCGAGGCGTCTTAAAAAAGACACTCACTGCTCTTTTAGAATAGGTTTTAGAATAGGTTTTAGCAAGGTAAAGGATACGTCGCCGGATAGCGTAGCTCGCACGGATGGCTGAAGGTGGCGAAGACGGCCGGCTTCCTCAGCGCTCTCCTAAGCTGGCTGTCCGCTGTTCGACGGCGGCGGTGGCTTCTCTCAGATCCAGCGATGCGAAGAGCTCGCTGAAGAGACTAAAATCAGGGAAGTCAGCCTACAGCCCCTAGTGTTATACGCTAAGCCACGCCCATTCTGGCGGGCTGTGACGCTATGAAGGCGCGGGCGGCCTTCATTGGGCCTGACGTCACGCCGGGCTCACTGGTAGGCTGCAGCAGTTGCCCGCAGGGCAGCCAATGAGCACGCGAGATGGCCTGCTCTAGGTGTGCTAGCTGCTGCACTGCGTTGACAAGGAATACAAAATTAAGGATAATTTTTTGGCTTCAGTATCTCGAGAAGATGAATCTTTCCCGTAGCGTAAGCTAAACTTACGCAATACGAGAGAACCTCTCGTAAGAGAACTAACTTTAGCTGGAAAAAACATTATTCAAGAACCACTATAAAACCAAACCAATCTATGTTACCTTAAATTATATGTTTATCTCTGTAAAGCTGCTTTGAAACAATCTACATTGTTAAAAGCGCTATATAAATGAAGATGACTTGACTTGACTTGACAAGCCGGTGGAGGGAGTGTGTGATGCTCTGGGCAATGCTCTTCTGGGAACACTGGGTCACGCCATTCATGTGGAGATAAATTTGACATACGCTACCTACCTAAACATTGTTGCAGACTAAGTAAACCCCTTCATGGTGTTCTCTGGTAGAAGTAGTCTCTTTCAGCAGAATAATGAACCCTGCCACATTGCACTCATTGTTTAGGAATGGTTTGAGGAACATGATGAAGAGCTCAAGTTGTTGCCCTGGTCTCCAAATTCCCCAGATCTCAATCCAATTAAGCATCTGTGGTATGTGCTGGACCAACAAGTAAGATCCACGGTGGCTCCACCTCACAACCTCCAATCAGTTGCATAAACTTAAAGCACCTTAAGTGTTATTTTCCCTTAAGAACGCCCTTAAGTTTCACTTAAACTTAAGGGTGTTGCAAAAAATAACTGTTAAGTGTTGCTTAAGGGTTTCTTTAGGTGAAATGTCATACACCCTAAGAATTTCCCTTAAGTATCTATTTTCTCTTAAGTAATCCCTTAAAAACCGTTAAAAAAGTGTTGCATAAAGCCCCTTAACTGTAATTTTATTTATAACATAAGGTTTGGAAAACTTCCCCTCAAGTATTACACCGAGTGAGTAGGTTCAATCCAAATCTGAATTTAGCCGCTTTTTAACATATAAACACACAAAGCACATCTTTTTATATAGTTAACAGATGCTCAAACGTGCGTGCGTCATGCGCAAGAACAAACCTCATTGGTTTGTTCTCAAACCTCATTTCGCTTAAGCAAGGATGCATAAAATATGTAAAAAATGTCAGTAAAGACATTTATAATGTTAAATTTTTTTTTGTTTTTTTGCAGCAGTGGCCAGAGAGGCATTTCTGTAAACTGGTCAGAAACTCTCTTACACTGGTCCTAGGCCAGAGGGCCACACTTTTTGTTCTAATAAGTGTTTATAACTTCATGGAGCTGCTGGTGTTCCCTGTGTGGGTGTTCTTGGCTACATATAGTTTCTGCTTCCCTTGTGTTGCTGTCTGGCAAGTTTTTTTTCACACTGACAAATGATGCATTTCACCACTAATGCTCTCAGACAGCAGAACGGCTCACGTTCAGTCATTAGGCGACCGTTCCTCTGTAGAGTAGAGTACAGGAAGACAGCAAGGCTGTATCACAGGAGTTTAGCCACAGATGGGAAAGAGTGAACTTTCTGTGTCCTTTTCTTGTGGCAGAATCTGTGATGTAGACAGAACTATCACCATCGATTAATCTGTGGTGTCAACAGGCTAACCAAACTGTGTCACAGGGGCAAAACTGTGGAGGAAATCAATACATCCGGACACATTCTCTATAGAATGTAACATCTTATACTGAGAAAGAAAAGAAAATGGCAATTAAGAAAAGACAAAAGGAATGAGATTAGAGAAGGAGGTAAGAAAGGAGATGGTGCTAATGACGGTCATTAAACAGCAGGAAGCGGTTTCCTCCATCACAGGATGTAGGCTAGTAGAAACAAATCTGTTCCTCTCTCTGATACCATAGCAGTCAAAGCCATGATAACACAAATCAACTAAAGGCCTCTTGACCTCAAGATATCGTAGATACTAAGGGTACATGAGGATTAAAAGTGAAATTAATCAATAAAAGTAATATTTAATTTAATTAAAAATGACTTTTTATTTTAATAATTAAATATGTACCTTGAGGTTCACTTATAATTTTAATAAAGGTTTTTGTACACAAAATAAATAAGTATGTGGGAAAACAATTATTTCCAACCTTCATTCTAAACCCTCTGTCTGAAATGGTCCGTTTTTAAGGGGCGGCTCCTTCAATGCTTGTCAGTAAACGGCCACTGTGAATGATTGGAAACAATATCAGCACCCACTCGCTATTGCATGTGAGTGTTTTGAAAACATACTCCAAATAAAACCGTCATTTACAGACAAAGCATTATGAAATCATTTACTGACGGTGTGTGATGCAGCTGCTGTCAGATTCAATACAGCTGACTGCTTTATCTTTCAACAAAAGTTTCTTTGCGAGCTCTCATTACATTGTGTCTCGTTTACAAAAAAATGCTTTAAAAAAACATATAATCCTCCGACACGATCCGGACTTAAAATAAACCATCCACTTTGTTTCCGACGCTGGGATCCTTCTGAAGTCTGTACAGACACGCAAACGAGCTGTTTAAACTAGACGTGTCAAAAAAAATGTTCTTTCATTCTTTCATTAGTCCTGTTGACAGACTGAAGTGCGTGAAGAATGACAGAAACTGAACCCGCTATACTGTATCCAGTGTGACGGCGTCAGTGATTATAATTGGTTCTATTTTCTTTTGACGCAACGCAATGCTCACATCCAGTGTAGGCAAATGTCAGCAGTTAAGCGAGTGAATGCCAGTGGGCATGGCCTATGGTGTGATGATGTGTAATTATTCGTTGATGACTTCTCTGGAGACACGCATATGGAAATGTATTTGCCCGTGTGACTTCACGGGTCACCCAATATCAGAACGAGCTATTTTTCAAGCTTGATTAAATAAATGCTTTGTTTATAATGAGGACGTTTTAAGCTATGAAACATGCAGGATGTTGTACAAAGACCTCTTAAATGTCAAAATATCAAGGTACATTTATTTTCTCATGTCATGACCCCTTTGAACAGATCCCCTTTCTCTCTCTCACACAAACAAACCGACTGTGAGTTATCAGCAATCAGTGCTGCTCATGAGGCATTTTTAAGGCTGAGTCCAGAAACCTCCTGCTTCCCCTCTCGGGCTCCTGCGTAAATTCACAATCAGCACACCATTCCCAGCTGCAAAAGAGCCTTGATTATGCAGAGAAGGTTCCCTGATCACAGTGTGAGAATATGTTCACAGCGATTACTCAGGATATGTTACAATCACTCGATCGAATCACTCGATACACTGCCCTACAACACAGCGCATTCACAGGGTATTCAGCCAGTTACAATGCTATTTGCAGTGCCAGTGCGTGAGTAGGTACTTTACCTACCTACTCTTTTTTTGTCTTTACCATTTAAAATTTCATAATTTTGCAAAGAAAACAACTATACATCAATATATCAATAGAGCCCTACATGAAGTTTGGCTAAACGAAATTTCATTTCAAAAGCTACTGGCATCTTTATTAGTAACAATTTAAAATACATATATTGCAAATTAAATTGCATTTATTTGCATTTTTAAAGTTTGCAACAGTAATTTCTTACAAAATGTAAGAAGTTTTAAACTTTTTAGATTAATTTCACCTCTCAAGACTCTTGAGAGGTGACATTAATGCTCTAGTAATGCTTGAGTCAAGAGTGTAGAACATTACGTGAAACACAATAAATCTCATATGCCATTGTTCAGACAAGAAACTCAAATTCCATTGTTTTAAAAGGACTCCAGAGATATAGTGTTTTTACATTTCAGGGGGACTCAATCTGCAATTCTGCAACTTATAATTGTTTCTACATATTAATTTCACTATTTGTATTGAGATCTCACTATTAGTACAGAAATACAACTGCAACAAACACATATGGACACACACACACACACATTCAGCAATGTGAACAGCTCAGTGGGTCAGCATTAGGAGATGCTGTGCTGCCCTTCAGGAATGTTATATAACACACAGCCAGGGACCACAATCTTCTATTTTTACTCGAGATGGGAGAAGGGTCGCCTCAACAGACATCTCCAGCAAACACACACACACACCTCTACCTGAAACCATCAGCTGCCCAGGACAGACAATAACATGATTTCAAAAAGTCCAACAACACTATGGGCCAAATTAATTAAAGAACACAGACGCAGACGGATCATTTCCATGACCAACGCAATCTACCAAGAGGAGTGCAAATTAACATTTGGTTTAAAGGGTTAGTTCACCCAAAAATGAAAATTAAGTCATTAATTACTCACCCCCATGCTGTACCAACCCCGTAAGACCTTCGTTCATCTTCGGAACACAAATGAGGATATTTTTGATTAAATCTGAGAGGTGCTGGTATCCTGCCATCACCACCGCGATGGCAGGATACCAGCGGCTGTGGTATGCAATTTTACGTGGATATTGGGACACAAGTTAAGTACCAACTTTGTTTACCAAAGAAATTAATATTAAGCCATATGTGGGCTTTGTATTCGTTCTTGTGATCTGGCTATATAAAGTCAAGTGAAAAAGAAAATATACCCTTTTGAATTCTATGGTTTTAAGTATCAGGACATAATATAAAACCCTCTGGTCCTTGATAGCTCTTAAATTTTGGTAAATACAACCTCAGATGAACAACAACACATGACATATTACTAGGGATGCACCGATATGAACATTTTGGCCGATACCGATAACCGATAATTCTTTACATTTGAAAGCCGATAACCGATATATTGGCCGATAAATCTAAATTAAAATTTTTATATACTTTGATAGCCTGTATACATAAACAAAAGGCTCACCATTAAAAGCCTTGTCTCAAACACTTTTAACATAAATCAAACATATACAATACAGTATAGCCTAGTTTGAACCAGTGTAAGATTCCTTAACTTTTAAATATATTTTACACTCCTATGGGCAACTTTCTTTATTAAAAAAATGGTAACACTTTATAATAAGGTTTAATTTTGTTAGCATTAGTTAGCATGAACCAACAATTTTATAAGTCATTTTTAAGAAAGTTGTACCTGTTAACATTAGTCAATGCACTGTGAACTAACATGAACACACATATTTTATTAACTACTATAACAAAGGCTATTGCTCTCTGTTAGTTAATGCATTAACAAATGAGACCTTATTGTAAAGTGTTATCAAAAAATCTATTGCCTAACAAAAAATAAAATACCTAAATAATGCAAACAAGTCATTGGATAACATTGGGCTGCATATAAAGAAACAAAATGGATCAATAAAATAGAATCGCCTCTGCACGGACAATAAGGAAATTATTTTTATCAAACCATATCATTGATGAAAATAATACGAGAACAAAATAATGGTAGTTATTAATTATAACACAATGTTTTTGAAAAAAATAGACATTTTTAATATTACAGTGATATTAAAAATCTTTAATAGCTTAGTTACTGTTTCAAATGACATTGCTGTGTGAGCTGCGCGCGCTGAAGCTGAAGAGAACGAACGTTAAACCGAATCGCTTTCCTAGAAGGTTAATCAACTCAACGGTTGCTGAAGAATGCAAACCCAAAGAATTTACAAATTTATTACAATAGTGAATACAATTATAATTATATGACAGTCCCAATCATAGCTTTTAATGTTTTGCATTGTTGTTTAATCTGATGCTGAAGAGAACGAGCACCGGGAAACTGAAGAACTTTTCTAGCAGGTTGTTTAAATCCACGAAACGTATCATATGTGAGATTAATCAGATATTTATTTTACATCAACTTTATGTTACGACTTATCTGCAAAAAATGAGGTGAATGCCTAATCGAACTTGTGCTGGTCATAATGTTTTAGTAGGCTAATCCCTGTTCTGGACGCGCTATTCCCACAACAACGCGCTGAAACGGCAACTAAACCCAGAGAATTCACAACGTTTTTTTACAATAGTGTTCTCATTATAATGGCATGTATATGACAGTCCCAATTATAGTTATAAATGTGCATTGCTGTTTGAGCTGCGCGCACGCTAAATAGGCTATAAAGATGATCACCGGTAGCCTACAATGAAGCACTATTGCATCGTTCATTAACTCAACCAAACGCATCCTATATTAGATTAATCAGATATATATACACAAAATAAACATATTACAACTTACAATGGCACAGAATGCTGCGAATGCTCAAGAGAACTCGACTGTGCTTGTCATGAAGGCTTAACTCCATAGATGCGCTCTTTCCACCACAGCGCGCTCGTCGCGCTGAAACACTGGCGAACAAGAATTCACAACATTCTTTTACAGGCGTGTTTTTATTATAATGTTATGAAGCCTATGTGACAGATTTGTTCTGCACATGTTGCACGGAACTGTATCTTCCTTTTCGAAGTGAATCCAATCATTCAGAACCATCATGGCGAACAGCGGCATCTCTCAACTGAAGTAAATAATCTATTATCTATCGGCTTTGATATATCGGCCCAATTTTCTTATCGGATCGATAACGATAACATCAAAAAAGACCATTTATTGGCCGATATCGATATGTGGTCGATATATCGTGCATCCCTACATATTACACTGTCATGGTTTATTTAACAAAAACTAGGCCAAAATGGAGAAGCCATGTATAACAAACTGTGTACACCTTATCTGCTTCCATAGGAATTAAGAAGGTAAGCAGCAGTCAGGGGCTTCTAATCAAATGCCTTTGATTAATTGATCATCAGTGACCAACTCTATAAATGCAGAAGTTTTGGCAGTTTGCTGGTCTATTGCATTCTGGTGTGTGTTAACACAAAGCCAAAGAGAAAATACATCAGAAATGATCTTAGAGAAGCAATTGTTTCTGCCTTTAAATTTAGGAAGGGTTACAAGTCCATTTCCAAACATTCTGAAGTCTATCATTCTACAGAGAGGAAGATTATTCACAAGTGGAAAACAATCAAGACATTTGGCAATCTTCCCCAGGAGTGGACGTCCCAGCAAAATCACCGCAAGGTAAGACCTTGTACTTCTCTGAGAAACTGCAAAAAACCCAAGAGCTACATCTCAGACTCTACAGGGCTCAGCTGGCATGTTAAATGTTAAAGTTCATGGCAGTCAAATTAGAAAAAGACTGAACAAGTATGGCTTGTTTGGAAGGGTTGCCCGGAGAAAGCCTCTTCTCTCTATAAAGAACATGGAAGCACGGTTTAGGTTTGCAAAGTTGCATCTGAAAAAAACAACTACAAAAAACCTTCTGGAACCATAATGTGTGTTGGGCCATAATGTACAGCACCACTTTTGATTTGGGCTTGTTTTGCAGCCACAGGATCTGGGCACCTTGCAGTCATCGAGTCGACCATGAACTCTATTCACTCTATATCACTGACAGAATGTATTATATCACCATACAAGGTCATAATTCTGCCACCAATTTACTTACACGGGGCGTTCCTCAAGGTTCGGTTCTTGGTCCACTCTTGTTTATCATCTACATACACCCACTTGGTAGCATCATACGCAGGCATGGACTACAATTCCATTGCTATGCAGATGACATCCAAATTTACCTCACCACCAGCTCCGATAGACCATCCCTGCCTGACTCACTCACTGCATGCATCAGGGACATAAAGCATTGGATGTCCCTTAACTTCCTCAAATTAAATGAAAATAAAACTGAGATATTAGTGATTGGTTCTCCAGTTTCAGTCAAAAGGATGGACCAGTCCTTCTATATTGATGGTTTCCATATAAAGCCTTCATCACTGACTCGCAACCTCGGTGTCTTATTTGACTCAACTCTGTCTTTTGGCTCTCATATTTCTTCCATTGTTAAAAACTCTTTCTTTCATCTTCGAAATATTGCTAGTCTAAGACCATCTCTCACTTTAGCTGACGCCGAACTCTTAATTCATGCATCAATCACATCACGTCTGGATTATTGCAATGCTTTATTTCTTGGCCTTCCCAAAAAACTTATTGCAAGATTGCAGTACGTCCAAAACTCAGCAGCAAGAGTTCTCACCTCCACCAGGCGTTCTGCTCACATCACTCCGGTGCTTCATGACCTTCACTGGTTACCTGTTTCATCACGTATCCACTTTAAGGTATTGCTTTTAACATATAAGGCATTAAACGGTCTTGCACCCCCATATTTGTCTGATCTACTTTTCACCTACCGTCCTGCACGCTCTCTCAGATCAACTGAACTTGGTTTACCGTCCATCCCTCGTTTTCGATTATCTACAGTAGGTGGAAGGTCATTCAGTGTTAATGCGCCAACATTATGGAATTCACTGCCCCTTTCACTTGGAAATATCTCATCAGTGACTGCTTTCAAGACACAGTTAAAAACATATCTGTTTAACATGTACTTCGCCTAAATGTGATTATATGTGTCCTTTGTGATTGTAAAGTTGTGTGTCAGTGTTAAATGTATTGTAAAGGTACCATGTAAAGCGACCTTGAGCTTTGGAAAGGCGCTATATAAATAAAACTTCTTCTTCTTCTTCTTCTATTCAGTATT
>NW_027508830.1:0-5000 GCF_051911475.1 Siphateles boraxobius | reverse complement strand
CAGAGCACTTAACACAGAGACTGTCAGCCCTCACACAGCAAATGAGACGGCTTCAGACAGAGAGGGACAGCTATCAGTGTGAGCTGACCGCACTGAGACTGCAGCTAGAGGACAGAGAACAGTCCACAGCAGAGATGAGGCACAGCTGAGAGAGATACAGGAGGAGAGAGAGCAGCAGAGCAGTGAGATCCAGGCCCTGAGAGAGCAGCTGAGTGAGCTCCTCCTGGCCAGAGAACCAGAGCAGACCACACAGCTCAAATACTGCCCTCCACCTCAGAGTCGCCCAACACAAGCAGTCAACACCCATCCGTCAGCGCAGAGAGACCCGACCCAGACCGCTCACAGCCATCACAGCGCCCCCTGCCAGACTCCACAGCACAGCAGCATCAGCCCTCGTCTCACAGCAGCCCAGCACCAACCAGCACAGAGGAACCTGAAATAGCCCTACTCATCGATTCAAACGGCAAATTCATCGATGTAAAGAAACTTTTCCCCCAACACAGAGCTTGTTTAATTTGTGGTGTCCCACCACTGACAAAGCCCTGGAGCTCCTGACAGAGTCCCAGCTAGGCCGGCCAGCCACATCATTATCCACACGGGCACCAACGACCTGCCAGCAGGACCGAGTGTCTGACTCCCTCAGAGCTGTCGTGGAAAAAGCTAGAAAACTTTCCCCAGCTCTAAAATCCATCCTGTCACTCTACTCCAGAGGAGAGATTTTCCATCCCAACACAATAAATAAAATAAACTCCAGCATCTCTAGACACTGTGCCCTCCTGCCCAACGTCCACTTGGTCCATCATCCAGACCTGGACACTGAATGTCTATACGACCACGTCCACCTTTATAAAAACCTGGTACATATCCTCGCAAAGAGACTCAAAGATGTCACTCTAAACCGGACCAACCAGACCAGTCCCAGGTGGAGCAGAACCAGCCCTAACCCAGCCAATCCATCGAGACACACTCCAGCAAACTACATCCCAGCCCACAGCTCATCTAGAGCCCCGAGCGGAGCACCACCCAGAGCACCACACCGAGCTACAGCACCCAGACAGGATCCCTACAGACCGAGACCGTCCTACAACATCCCCACAGCTCCAGCAGCTGAAGCCTACAGACCGAGACCGTCCTACAACAGCCCCACAGCTCCAGCAGCCGAAGCCCGTCCACAACAGATCCCGGCCCGGCCCGGCAGACCGAGCTACGCCCAAGCTGTCAACGGAGGAGCAGACCGAGCCAACGCTGAGCTCCACGACATCCAACACATGCTGAGTATCATCTGCTCTCACCTACTAACACACAGTGGACAGTGGTAAAAAACAAAAAAACAAAACAAAAAAAAACCTCACCTACCTAAGTCTGTGGTATTAATGTACATTTAATATGGAATTGTTAATGTTTTGAGTTCCTATAATAACTTTACTTCCATCATTCATTGTTTTATTTTATTCTATTGTAATTTTACATCATTTCTCTTTTCTCAAAATAGCAAACATACCATACACATTATTTTAAAAGTTTATGATGAAATCACTTAGTTTTTCTACGTGGAATATTCAAGGTCTAAACTCCTCAGTCTTTGGCCTAAAAAGTAGAAATTCTGATTTTATGAAAGAACTCCAAGACCTAGATGTCATCGTCTTACAGGAAACCTGGTGTAGAGGAGATGCGTTCACTGGCTGTCCCTCAGGATACAGAGAAATAATATTACCATCAGTCAAACTCACGTCAGTCACACAAGGGAGAGACTCGGGAGGGATGATAATATGGATCAAATCTGAACTGGCCATAGAATTAATCAAAAGAGAACAGCACCACCTGTGGCTTAAGATACAAAAAGGAATGATTTCAGCATCTAAGCCTGTTTTCCTTTGTACAATTTACATTCCACCCCCCGAGTCTCCATATTTCCAAGAGGAAACTTTCCAAAATATAGAAAGAGAAATCAGCCATTTCCAGGCCCAGGGAAATGTGCTGCTTATGGGTGATTTAAACGCTAGAACAGGAGCAGAATTCGATTTCATAGAATCGCACGGGACCAGATTCATCACAGGCAATAACGACCTGTACCCTTCTTACCCCAGCAGACAAAACTGCGATCAAACCGTGAACGCTCACGGACGGCAGCTCCTGCAGCTCTGCAGAGGACTGGCTCTGTACATCGTCAACGGAAGACTGCGAGGAGACTCGCTCGGCCGATACACCTACAGCTCAGCTCTTGGTAACAGCACTGTAGATTATGCCATCACAGATCTAGACCTTTCCTCTTTGAGAGCATTCACAGTCAAACCCCTCAAACCTTTCTCAGACCACAGCCAAATCATCCTCTATTTAAAGCAATCTGAAACATCACCCAAACCAATTAGGACCCCATATCACATGAGCAAATTAATGTCTTTCAAATGGACTGAAAACAGTGCCACTAATTACAGCACTGCTGTTGAATCTTCAGAAATACAATCCCTCATACATTCATTCCAAATACAGGAATACCCAAAAAATCAATTCGGCATCAATCAGGAAGTACAAGATCTAAACAACATATTCTACAAAACAGCACAAAAAAGTAATTTGTCCATTGTTAAACCAAAGAAAAAATATTTAGATACAGACAAATGGTTTGATTTGGACTGTAAGGCTCTGAGAAAAAACCTCAGAAATTTATCAAATCAAAAACACAGACAACCAGATAATCCGGACCTCCGCCTTCTTTACTGTGAGGCACTAAAACAATATAAAGCCACACTCCGGCGGAAAAAAGCACAGTTTCTGCAAAACCAGTTTGAAGAAATTGAAAAATCTATAAATTCACACAAATTTTGGGATAAATGGAAATTGTTATACAAACCAAATCAAGAAGTTCTGGCCATTCAAGATGGGGAGAAGTGGAAAAAACACTTCCAAGATTTATACAGCCCAACTGAAATTCAAAATTATAAACAAAATGAAATAATTAATAAACTAGACAATTTGGAAAGATCAATTAAAGAAAATCAAAACCCTTTAGATTTCCCCATAACAATGAAAGAATTGGAAGAAAAATTAGGAGTCCTTGAGCCCAAGAAAGCCTGTGGTGTCGACAGCATCCTGAACGAGATGCTGAAACACACAGACCAAAGCTTCAAACTGGCCATGCTGAAACTGTTCAATGACGTTCTGTGTGTAGGGTTCTTCCCTGAGATCTGGAACAAGGGCCTCATCAGCCCCATCCACAAGAACGGAGACAATTAGACCCCAACAACTACCGAGGCATCTGTGTGAACAGTAACCTGGGGAAGGTTCTCTGCAGCGTCTTAAACTCCAGACTTTTAGACTTCCTTATGAAGCACAATGCCTTGAGTAAATGCCAAATCGGCTTTCTTCCAAAATGTCGCACATCCGATCATATTTTTACACTACAAACACTAATTGACAAATATGTACATCAAAACAAAGGACACATTTTTGCTTGTTTCATTGATTTCAAGAAAGCCTTTGATTCAATCTGGCACGAAGGACTATACCTAAAACTTATCGACAGTGGAATAGGGGGAAATTCTATGATTTGATCAAATCGATGTACACAGCCAGCCAATGCGCTGTCAAAATTGGAAACCAAAGAACCGAGTTTTTCCCCCAGGGGCGCGGAGTGAGACAGGGCTGCAGTTTAGCCCCACCCTCTTCAACATTTACATCAACCAATTAGCCGATACGTTAGAACATGCTCCCTTTCAAGGTCTCACTCTACACGACACAGAGATCAAGTGTCTTCTATACGCAGATTTCCTGGTTCTCCTGTCGCCCACTAAAGAGGGGCTTCAGGACAGCCTGGATCTGCTGGAGGATTACTGTCAGTCCTGGGCCCTGACGTCAACCTCCAGAAACTAGAGTCATGATGTTCCAGAAACGCTCCAGACCTCAGGGACCAACACACACATTCACACTATCACACAGAACCATTGAGAGCACAAAAACATACACTTACCTCGGCCTGAAAATAACTCCAACTGGCAACTTTACTTCGGCTGTGAATGAACTCAAAGAAAAAGCTCAAAGGGCTTTCTATGCCATAAAAAGATCAATCAAAATTGACATCCCAATCCAAATTTGGCTCAAACTTTTCAAATCAATAATTGAACCAATTGTTTTATATGGCAGTGAAGTGTGGGGTCCTTCTATCAAATTTGATTTTTTAAATTGGGAAAAACATCCGATTGAAACTCTACATTTAGATTTCTGTAACCGAATACTCAAAGTCCAAAGAAAAACACCAAACAACGGATGCAGGGCAGAATTAGGCCAATACCCTCTCCTTCCTAAACATCCAAAAAAGAGCCATCAAATTCTGGAAACACCTAAAAACAAGCGACCCCAACACATACCATTACAAAGCCCTAAAACACCAAGAGCTGAGCGTAACGAGGAGTCCCCTCTGTCAGCTGGTGCTGAGACTGACTGAGCTCTCTCCTGCAGAGATCAGCTCACCTCAGCACACACACACACTCACACACATTCGGCCCGCACAAATTATCAGCACAGAACAAGACAAGTACATCACCCATTGACAAACACCATTAAAAACCAACACAAACTGGAATGTTATTTGGCACTAAATCGAGAATACACTGTTGCGAACTACCTGAGCACAGTGAGTGATGTGAGACTCAGGAAAACACTGACGATGTACAGACTCAGCGAGCACAGTCTGGCCATAGAGACGGGCCGCCGCAGACAGACCTGGCTCTCCCGTGAGGACAGACTCTGCTCGCACTGCATCCTGGGAGTGACGGAGACCGAGCTGCACTTCCTCACAGAATGCCCAAAATATAAACATATCAGAGACCACTATTACCCCAAAATTAATAACATATTTCCCCAATTTAACACCTGTAACCCAACCCAAAAACTCTGTTTCATCCTTGGCGAAGAAGCCAAATGCTCAAATATAGCTGCAAAATTTGTAGCATCTTGCCACCATCCTGAGGGACGACCAGAAACCAGCAAACACCCAATAAACA
>NW_027508829.1:217500-220000 GCF_051911475.1 Siphateles boraxobius | reverse complement strand
ATAAAATATGTAATGTTCACAAGAGTGAAATATGATATGCGAATGTGTTAAAATGTATAGTTAATTTATGACTCACAATTGATTTTATTTTAACATCTATCTATCTATCTATCTATCTATCTATCTATCTATCTATCTATCTATCTATCTATCTATCTATCTATCTATGTTTTATTTATTTATTTAATTTAATGCCGTGAGAACAAAAGCTATTATAAATTCACATGATCACATTAACAGTAGCTGCCAGGAAATTAAAGAAAATAAATGAATAACAAAAAAGAAATAAAAAAATCGAAAAATTACATGAAATCCAGTGCTTTCAAAGCTTACATGTTTTCAGCGCTTATTTGTTTTTTTCCAAAAGATTTACATATAATTTAAAGTCATTTTTAAAATGTGAAAAATTTGGTTTGCATTCCAAATGGTGATTCTGATTATACCTATCTATATCTATATCTGTGTATTGTAACAACTAGAGTAATAATGAGCGCTGCTCTCTGACGCCCCCTGCCGCCCGCGCCCCACCCACCCGGTTTACACCACGCCTCTTTTCTTCTATATTTGGCCATGCCTTACTTGAGCGCCTGTGATTGGCCAGCGCGGTCTCGGAGCGGAATGACCCGGATGTGCATTGCGCGCCTCCCCCGCAGGAGCCCGGATGAGGAAGTGAAGAGCTGACAGGGCTGGGTTCCGTCAGAGAGTCGAAGCAGAACCGCATCCAGACACACTGAAGCAGACCCGCACAGCGAACCGAACCGAGCCCGCCTTCAGCCCCGCAGAACCGAGCCCGCGACCCGCAGACATGGTGAGAGACCCGCGGGGGCGCGCCTCATCGGGCCGATGCCCGTTTTAGGAAGAGCCGCGCTGCGCCTCGCAGAATATGAGCCGAACACACACACACACACACACACACACCAGAACATAATACACACTAGAACATTAAACACACACTCTAATGTAAAACACACTGAATCCTTCAAAACACTGAAAAACAACAACAAACACTGACGGGGTTCTCAGGGGTTTGTTTTTAGAGTCTTCTGGTCTTTACTATTATATTAGTTATGTCAGTGTTTATGTGTCTGTTTGAGTTTCTGACAGATGGCTTTAGTGTTTGATATAAAGAGTTTAATATGTGTTTAGTGTGTAATGTTTGAGGAGAATGTTGTGTTTGAGGTATTTTAAGTCTGGTGGAGATAATGTATTTCTGAGGGTTTCATATTTAGGGTTGGTCTCTGTGGGTTCAGTATTTGTTGAATTGGTGTTTTATAGGTTTTATTTGCGAGTTTTTGGGTAAAGTGTTCTAGGTAATGTTGGGGTTTATTTTCTGGGGTTGTTTTGAGGGGGTCAATATTTGTTTAGTATTTATGTACATGTGTTTCACCTGTCAGATGGTTTTTAGTGTTTGATGGGTTAAATGTTTGGAGTAATGTTGGTTTTTCTTGACCTCAAGCTGTATTTCTGAGGGTTTCATATGTTGGAGTGTAATATTTAGGGTTCTGTAGACTAGTATTTGTTGAATTGGTGTTTGTTTGGGTTTAATGTGGGGGTTTTGGGGTTTATTTTCTAGGTTGTTCTGAGGCTTTTGATGGTGTATATATATATTTTAGTTTTTATGTGCCCGTGTTTCATCTGTCAGATGGGCCTTCAGTGTTTGATGGGTTTTGTTGGGGGTTTAGTTTAGTTTTTGAGTGTTTTAGTTAGTAAAATACTGACTTGTTTACATTCTTTTTAAATGCGGGTCAGTTCAGGATCAGGATCTATTCGCACTGGAATCTAGTCTGATATCGGACATATTTAAAACCACAATGTGAACGGCTATAGAAAAATCAGATCTGAGCTGTGAATCTGAATTGAGCACGAAGGCTCGCTGTGTGAACGCGTCACATTTACCGTCGTTAAATTGTCCGTGTTAAAGGTACAATATGTAAGATTTTTGTAATAAAATATCCCAAAATCACTTGCACAGTGTGATATATTTCCTGCAGTTGTGTACTTATAATATCACAAAAGTCTCCAAAGATTTTTTATTTCAGAGAAATTCCAACTTTAAATAATTGTCCGTCCCGGAAAAAAAATGTAGGCGTCAATGACGCAATATCCGCGCTATCCTTGGTTTCCGCTCATACTGCCGTAGCCATGACGTTACCAACCATGGCGACAGACGTGGACAACTGCATAGTGTGTAACGTTTAGTGGTACGCTGTTCTAGTTTAGTTCAAACTTTATAGACCATGGCAAGCAGACTTTCGGAGAGGAGAACTAAAATGAGGATCAATATCGGCGTGCCGTTTTTGAGATGCCGAGAGCTAGCGTCCGCGACTAACTTGGACTTGACAGAGCTTCACAAGTCACGATTGGACAGCGACACCACTCCTGCACATACTTTATTAGACAGGTGAGCAAATGTATATAACAAATCAATAGCTGAAATGTTAGAATATGATCATCAGTATGTTATTTTAATGTTGATCTAGCTGTTAGTTTCATATAGCAA
>NW_027508829.1:205000-212500 GCF_051911475.1 Siphateles boraxobius | reverse complement strand
TTACTCATTATTACGTGGATAGTAACACATTAAAGTTTTGAAGTAGAACGACTGAAATGTAACGAAACGGACTGCAGTGATCCTTTAGTTGCAGCTTTGATCATTTTTTGAGTTTAGCGCACGACTGTCATGATACTTTTATTGTGTTTTTACGGTGTTTTTGATCATGTTTTGAGCACAGTCTGTTTTCATTATTCGTAAAAGAGCATTGTGAAAGATCTGCTTCTGAGAGTAAAGCTGAGTTCAGTCTGAACTGTTTTCGTTCGCTCTGTTGTTAGCTGTTATTAGCACTGGTGTCAGTCACGCAGCAGGAGCGAACGTGTGTGTGTGTGTGTGTGTGTGAGACGCTTGATGGTTCAGTAATGAGTGTGTGACAGGAATCCACTTCCTCTCCAGCAGGGTGCATCATTTGTTCTGTGTGCGTGTGTGTGTGTGTGTGTGTGTGTGTAGGTGCCCAGCCTGTGTGAAGACCTGCTGTCGTCGGTGGATCAGCCGCTGAAGATCGCGCGTGATAAGGTCGTGGGTAAAGACTATCTGCTGTGCGACTACAACCGCGACGGCGACTCCTACAGGTCAAGCCCAGAAACTCTTACAGTCTTGTAATATTCAGTCAATGTTAATGTCGTTTGATTTACCACTGTTTTTGTTGATGAATTTGTATTAAATCCAGGGCTTAAAGTATCAGGATAATCATATTTTCTGTCTACACCTTTTTATGTTAGCCTGAAGTTGACTGAGCTTAACGTTAACATACACTGCTGCTAGCTAACTTCAGACTGTTAGCCTAGCATAAACCACAGCATTTTCTGTCAGCAGACGTTAACGAATGCTATTAATTTAGCGTGACAAGACACCAGAGAACGCGCCGTCAGTGAATGTCCTCCCGACACAATCACACAGAAACACGCGCGCCAGTATCAAGTTCTCTTTCGCGCTTGAACGGACAATAACACACATTTATGCCAAAATGTCCGTTTTGTCGAGTATCCTCACAAGAACAGTCTTAAATGATTTAAATCTTAAATGGAAGTAAAGAGTAGTGAGAGAATGAGAGGCGTCAGATCTTAAAGTGACAGCGCACTCATTCTCTCTGTCAGTGAAGTTAACCAAACAACAGAGGAATCACTCGCTGCTCTTGACTAAAGAACGCTTGTAGCTTTAATGAGGATTGATCTATATTTCATTTATAATGTATGCAGTGTGGACCATTTATAACCTCATTCAATTTCTGTATATGTCATACCTGTCGAAAGGTACAGGTAAATATCACATTTATTTTTAAGTAAGGATTGTTTTAAGTTCACTTAAATTTACAGGTGTTATATTTTTTGAAGCGTAATAAATGTTTAATAGCTGTAAATTGTAGCTATATTAATATCAGTGATACTGGCCTTCATTCATAAAAAGATGCCATTAAGATACAGCTGTAATACTTAGTGAATACAGAATAAGTGCGTCTGTGCTGCAGCACCCCAAAAAAAAATCAGGCTCAGGTTTAATTAAGCCATTTAAAAAAATGATTTTGGGAAATAAAATATTTTATATTATTGTACAAGTTTCATGATTTCAGTTAATTACACATGCGTTTCGAATACTAACATTTAATTAAACCATTAAAAGGGAAACCAGAACAATGAAAACGGTAGTAAAAATTAAATTTAGGAAAAATCGTTCACATGCCCCACATCAGTGTGAAAGGAAACGCGTGTGATGATGTCATGTGTGTGTGTTTGCACGCTCTGATCTCACGTGTGTGTGTTTGTGTGTTTGCATGCTCTGATGATCTCGTGTGTGTGTGTGTGTGTGTTTGCATGCTCTGATGATCTCGTGTGTGTGTGTTTGTGTGTTTGCATGCTCTGATGATCTCGTGTGTGTGTGTGTGTGTGTTTGCACGCTCTGATGATCTTGTGTGTGTGTGTGTGTGTGTGTGTGTTTGCACGCTCTGATGATCTCACGTGTGTGTGTGTTTGCACGCTCTGATGATCTCACGTGTGTGTGTGTTTGCACGCTCTGATGATCTCACGTGTGTGTGTGTGTGTGTGTTTGCACGCTCTGATCTCACGTGTGTATGCGTGTGTGTGTTTGCACGCTCTGATGATCTCACTTGTGTGTGTTTGCACGCTCTGATCTCACGTGTGTGTGTTTGCACGCTCTGATCTCACGTGTGTGTGTTTGCACGCTCTGATGATCTCACGTGTGTGTGTTTGCACGCTCTGATGACTTACGTGTGTGTGTTTGCACGCTCTGATGACCTCACGTGTGTGTGTTTGCACGCTCTGATGATCTTGTGTGTGTGTGTGTGTGTGTTTGCACGCTCTGATGATCTCGTGTGTGTGTGTGTGTGTGTGTGTGTGTGTTTGCACGCTCTGATCTCGTGTGTGTGTGTGTGTGTTTGCACGCTCTGATGATCTCACGTGTGTGTGTGTGTGTTTGCACGCTCTGATCTCGTGTGTGTGTTTGCACGCTCTGATCTCGTGTGTGTGTGTGTGTTTGCACGCTCTGATGATCTCACGTGTGTGTGTGTGTTTGCACGCTCTGATGATCTCACGTGTGTGTGTGTGTGTGTTTGCACGCTCTGATGATCTCACGTGTGTGTGTGTGTTTGCACGCTCTGATCTCGTGTGTGTGTGTGTGTTTGCACGCTCTGATGATCTCACGTGTGTGTGTGTGTTTGCACGCTCTGATGATCTCACGTGTGTGTGTTTGCACGCTCTGATCTCGCGTGTGTGTGTGTGTTTGCATGCTCTGATGATCTTGTGTGTGTGTGTTTGCATGCTCTGATGATCTTGTGTGTGTGTGTTTGCACGCTCTGATGATCTCGTGTGTGTGTGTGTTTGCACGCTCTGATGATCTCGTGTGTGTGTGTGTTTGCACGCTCTGATGATCTCACGTGTGTGTGTGTTTGCACGCTCTGATGATCTCACGTGTGTGTGTGTGTTTGCACGCTCTGATCTCGTGTGTGTGTTTGCACGCTCTGATGATCTCACGTGTGTGTGTGTGTTTGCACGCTCTGATGATCTCACGTGTGTGTGTTTGCACGCTCTGATCTCGCGTGTGTGTGTGTGTTTGCATGCTCTGATGATCTTGTGTGTGTGTGTTTGCACGCTCTGATGATCTCGTGTGTGTGTGTGTTTGCACGCTCTGATGATCTCACGTGTGTGTGTGTTTGCACGCTCTGATGATCTCGTGTGTGTGTGTGTTTGCACGCTCTGATGATCTCGTGTGTGTGTGTGTTTGCATGCTCTGATGATCTCACGTGTGTGTGTTTGCACGCTCTGATCTCGCGTGTGTGTGTGTGTTTGCATGCTCTGATGATCTCGTGTGTGTGTGTGTTTGCACGCTCTGATGATCTCGTGTGTGTGTGTGTTTGCACGCTCTGATGATCTCGTGTGTGTTTGCACGCTCTGATGATCTCGTGTGTGTTTGCACGCTCTGATGATCTCGTGTGTGTTTGCACGCTCTGATGATCTCGTGTGTGTTTGCACGCTCTGATGATCTCACGTGTGTGTGTGTTTGCACGCTCTGATGATCTCACGTGTGTGTGTGTTTGCACGCTCTGATCTCGTGTGTGTGTGTGTTTGCACGCTCTGATCTCGTGTGTTATCTCGTGTGTGTGTGTTTGCACGCTCTGATGATCTCAAGTGTGTGTTTGCACGCTCTGATGATCTTGTGTGTGTGTGTTTGCACGCTCTGATCTCGTGTGTGTGTGTTTGCACGCTCTGATGATCTCGTGTGTGTTTGCACGCTCTGATGATCTCACGTGTGTGTGTGTGTGTGTGTTTGCATGCTCTGATGATCTCACGTGTGTGTGTTTGCACGCTCTGATGATCTCACGTGTGTGTGTGTGTGTGTGTTTGCATGCTCTGATGATCTCACGTGTGTGTTTGTTTGCACGCTCTGATGATCTCGTGTGTGTGTGTTTGCACGCTCTGATGATCTCGTGTGTGTGTGTTTGCACGCTCTGATCTCGTGTGTGTGTGTTTGCACGCTGTGATGATCTCACGTGTGTGTGTGTGTGTGTGTTTGCATGCTCTGATGATCTCACGTGTGTGTGTGTTTGCGCGCTCTGATGATCTCACGTGTGTGTGTTTGCGCGCTCTGTCACGTGTGTTTGCGCGCTCTGATGATGTCTCGTGTGTGTTTTTGCGCGCTCTGATGATGTCTCGTGTGTGTGTGTGTGTGTTTTTGGGCGCTCTGATGATGTCTCGTGTGTGTGTGTTTGCGCGCTCTGATGATGTCTCGTGTGTTTGCGCGCTCTGATGTCTCGTGTGTGTTTTTGTGAGCTCTGATGATGTCTCGTGTGTGTGTGTGTGTTTGCGCGCTCTGATGATGTCTCGTGTGTGTTTGCGTGTCCCAGATCCCCCTGGAGTAATAAGTACGAGCCCCCGATCGACGACGGGGCGATGCCCTCCGCGCGGCTCAGGAAGCTGGAGGTGGAGGCCAACAACGCCTTCGACCAGTACCGAGACCTGTGAGTACAAGCCCCTCCCCCTCCGTGCCCGCCGCGCTGCCATTGGCTGACGCGCTGTGCTCCGCCCACAGGTACTTCGAGGGCGGGGTCTCCTCCGTCTACCTGTGGGATCTGGATCACGGCTTTGCTGGAGTCATCCTCATCAAGAAGGCCGGCGACGGCTCCAAGAAGATCAAGGGATGCTGGGACTCCATACATGTGGTGGAGGTGCAGGTGAGACACAGACATCCAGGAAGTGATGTCATTTGGAAAGGCTTTGAAACAGGAAGTGTGTGAATGTGTGTGTGTTTCAGGAGAAGTCCAGCGGCCGCACGGCTCATTATAAACTCACGTCCACCGTCATGCTGTGGCTTCAGACCACCAAAACCGGCTCTGGAACCATGAACCTGGGCGGCAGCCTCACTCGACAGGTAACACACACACTCACTTGCTCACACACACACACACACTTATAACTGTGTGTCCAGTTACTGCTGCTGACCTGTGTGTTTGTGTTTGTGTGTCAGATGGAGAAAGATGAGACAGTCGGTGAATCTTCCCCTCACATCGCCAACATCGGACGCCTGGTGGAGGTGATTCTCACACACACACTCGCACACTCACTGACACACACTCGCACACTCACTGACACACACTCGCACACTCACTGACACACACTCGCACACTCACTGACACACACTCGCACACTCACTGACACACACTCGCACACTCACTGACACACACTCGCACACTCACTGACACACACTCGCACACTCACTGACACACACTCGCACACTCACTGACACACACTCGCACACTCACTGACACACACTCGCACACTCACTGACACACACTCGCACACTCACTGACACACACTCGCACACTCACTGACTCTCACACTCACTGACGCACACACTCGCACACACACACTCGCGCACTCACTGACACACACGCGCACTCACTGACTCACACACGCGCACTCACTGACTCACACACACGCACTCACTGACTCACACACACGCACTCACTGACTCACACACACGCACTCACTGACTCACACACACGCACTCACTGACTCACACACACGCACTCACTGACTCACACACACGGAGTCACTGACTCACACACACGCACTCACTGACTCACACACACGCACTCACTGACTCACACACACGCACTCACTGACTCACACACACGCACTCACTGACTCACACACACGCACTCACTGACTCACACACACGGAGTCACTGACTCACACACACGCACTCACTGACTCACACACACGGAGTCACTGACTCACACACACGCACTCACTGACTCACACACACGCACTCACTGACTCACACACACGCACTCACTGACTCACACACACGCACTCACTGACTCACACACACGCACTCACTGACTCACACACACGCACTCACTGACTCACACACACGCACTCACTGACTCACACACACGCACTCACTGACTCACACACACGCACTCACTGACTCACTGACACACACTCACTGACACACACACACACACGCACACTCACTGACACACACACGCACACTCACTGACTCACACACGCACACTCACTGACTCGCACACGCACACTCACTGACTCGCACACGCACACTCACTGACACACTCACTGACTCAAACACGCACACTCACTGACACACACTCGCACACTCACTGACACACACTCGCACACTCACTGACACACACTCGCACACTCACTGACACACACTCGCACACTCACTGACACACACTCGCACACTCACTGACACACACTCGCACACTCACTGACACACACTCGCACACTCACTGACACACACTCGCACACTCACTGACACACACTCGCACACTCACTGACACACACTCGCACACTCACTGACACACACTCGCACACTCACTGACACACACTCGCACACTCACTGACACACACTCGCACACTCACTGACACACACTGACACACACACTGACACACACACGCACACTCACTGACACACACACGCACACTCACTGACACACACTCGCACACTCACTGACACACACACACACACTCACTGACACACACTCGCACACTCACTGACACACACACACACACACACTCACTGACTCACACACACACACTCACTGACACACACTCGCACACTCACTGACACACACTCGCACACTCACTGACACACACTCGCACACTCACTGACACACACTCGCACACTCACTGACACACACTCGCACACTCACTGACACACACTCGCACACTCACTGACTCGCACACTCACTGACTCGCACACTCACTGACTCGCACACTCACTGACTCGCACACTCACTGACTCGCACATACTCTCGCACACTCACACTTGCAGACTCACTGACACACACTCACTGACTCACACACACACTCAAACATACTCTCGCACACTCACACTTGCAGACTCACTGACACACACTCACTGACTCACACACACACACACACTCACACACACTCTCGCACACTCACACTTGCAGACTCACTGACACACACACACTCACTGACTCGCACACTCACACTTGCAGACTCACTGACACACACACACTCACTGACTCGCACGCTCACTGACTCGCACGCTCACTGATTCGCACGCTCACTGACTCGCACGCTCACTGACTCGCACGCTCACTGACTCGCACGCTCACTGACTCGCACGCTCACTGACTCGCACGCTCACTGACTCGCACGCTCACTGACACACACACACTCACTGACTCGCACGCTCACTGACTCACACGCTCACTGACTCGCACGCTCACTGACTCACACGCTCACTGACACACACACACTCACTGACTCGCACGCTCACTGACCCGCACGCTCACTGACCCGCACGCTCACTGATTCGCACGCTCACTGACTCGCACGCTCACTGACTCGCACGCTCACTGACTCGCACGCTCACTGACTCGCACGCTCACTGACTCGCACGCTCACTGACACACACACACTCACTGACTCGCACGCTCACTGACTCGCACGCTCACTGACTCGCACGCTCACTGACTCGCACGCTCACTGACTC
>NW_027508829.1:177500-200000 GCF_051911475.1 Siphateles boraxobius | reverse complement strand
GAGCTAAACTGAGCCCAAAACCCCCTCTTCCATGCTGTACCTGTCCCACGATATCCCCAATTTGAAGGTCAGCCTTTGCCTCTAATACAGATTTCTTTGCTGACCACTTTCTACCAGTTTTTACCACAGGGGCTGCCTCCCTTACACATTTGTCGCGTGACTCTGCTAAAGTCATTTCCAGTCTGACCTTGGCACACTTAAACTCCTCGGTTAAAGCAGAGACTGGCAGCTGCAATACTCCTTTACTATAAAGTCCCATTCTGCTGAGGCAGCGTGGAACTCCCAACCATTTCCTGATGTATGAACTTATTAACGCTTCCAGCTTATCCACTGTTGTCAAAGAAACCTCGTACACAGTCAGTGGCCACATCAACCTTGGCAGTAGACCAAACTGAAAGCACCAGAGTTTTAGTTTGCCTGGTAGAGCACAGCTGTTTATGCTCTTCAACCCTTCCACTGCTTGTCGTCTAACTTCTCCCACTCGAACTGTGTCCTTTAGATCCCCATCGTACCATCTCCCAAGACTCTTCACTGGCTTCTGAGAAACTGTTGGTATTGCCTCACCATTAATGAAGAATGTTTTATCTACTACCTTTCCTTTAACTATCGTGATGCTCCTTGATTTAAAGGGCTTAAATTACATTCGTGCCCATTCGATATGATCTGTTAACTTCCCCAATAACCGATTAGTGTTATAGCTTATCATAGATATATACACTATATGTGGCCTTGGTTACGGCAGTTCATTGGAACAAATGAGTCAATAGAGCCGCCATCTTGAAACAGGGGAGCCCCTCATCAGCGTCAATGTAGGAAAACGGAAATAACGGAAATAAAATCACCATAAATCGTCATGAATGCGATTTTCTAGTTGTTTTGGTTCGTTCCAACGGTCAGACATGTATTTATCAGTTAGTCCAGAGAAATGTAATTTTTTTTTTTTAACAAAAATTCACATTCTTGTGAAATGTAATCCCTTGCTGTCTGGTTTTTAGATTTGGTTCGTGTGAACATCCATACGCAGCACAAAAGTCTGGCATCATCCATGAATCCAGCGTTACCTTCCTATGACAAGACCTCTGTTCCAAGATGGCGGCGGTTTTGACGCATGCTAAGAACCCCAAGGCGACATCTAGCGTATATATCTATGATAGCTTATTACCATAAAGTTGAGCTACTTTCAACTTTCTGATTGACGCTCAAAATGCGACTCCGATGGATTTCCCGCTCTTGCAGCGGAGAGAAACCAGCTTCCATTGAAAAGGAATGACGTCCGGTAGCTTCGTAAGCTCAAGTCGGCAGCGGCGTGAACGTACAGTAACGCTTGAAGTTTATATTAGTTGGGCTAGTTGTTCTTCTGTGGTGTTTTTAAACCACAGGCAAACGTTCCTCGTGTAAGTGTTTTTTATCTGTTGATTTCTGTTCATGATATTCAGATACCATTACATGTTGTGCAATAACACTCAATGTGAATATCTACATTTTATTGTAACCTCATTGGAATCAGAATCGTTATAATTCAATCGATACCCAACGCTAGTGAGAAGCACGTTAAACTGCAGATTCATGCAGTTGATTCAGTTTGCAATGGAAAGGTCATTTAAATGTGTGTTTTCCTCTCTTACTTCTGTGTGTGTGTGTGTGTGTTTTTCAGGAGTGTGCAGACGCTGGCGGATAAATCGAAGCAGGACGCTCTGAAGAACGACCTGATGTACGCGCTTAGCCAACGCAAACAGCAGAGCTAGAGACCATCTCTCTCTCTCTCCGTCTCTCTCACTCTCTCTCTCTCTCTCTCACTCTTTCTGTCTCTCTCTCTCTTCCTGTCTCTCTCTCTTTCTGTCTCTCTCTCTCTCTCTCTCTCTTTCTGTCGCTCTCTCTCTCTCCCCCCATATCTCTCTTTATGTCTCTCTCACTCTTTCTGTCTCTCTCTCTCCCTCCCCCCATCTCTCTCTCTCTCTCTCTCTCTCTCTCTCTCTCCACCTCACTTCTCTCTGTCTCCGTCTGTGGAAAACAAATGAAAAAGGAGAAAAGGCTTTTTGTTTTTTGTTCAATGCACCTCTCTCTCTCTGGTCTGTAATCATGTAGTATTAAAACAGTGCTGGTTGTTTCTGTCTGATTGATGACATCACCGTGGGGGCGGAGCTTTTTCTCCCGCCATCAGAACTCGTTTCCCAGGAGAGGCGGGATATATATATAAATATATATAAATATACACACATGTATGTATTATGACCTTTATCATTAATATTGCTGTTAATAACGTTTTGTTTGAATCCACACAGATGAGTGTGTGTGTGTATGTGCGAGTGCGTGTGTTGAATCTCTGTCATTAACAAAAGCAGCAAATATATTCCTCCTGTCTCTCTCTCTCTGTCCATCTGGGAGCGTCAGATGGTTTCGTTGTTTTCTTCAGGGTGGATTGTCAAGTTTATTTTTTTCTTTTGGTCTTTTTTTTTTGTTTTTTGTAAAGCTTACAGTTTGTTGTTTTAAGGCCTCCAGCTACAATAAAAAAACAGTAAAAACTAACTGTGTTATGTTTGATTTTCGTGTAAAATGCTGGTAAACGCACAGTTGCTTTGGTGCTCGACAATCTTTAGCATCATGTCTCTTTATCACACAAGTCAATTAAACTCTAATCAATATTTCAACAGCATTCATTTATAATAGGCCCGATAATATCCAGTCAAGCGGCCGTTATCGGATTATACACACATATCTTATCTCTGGTGATTTAATCAATCATATCTTAATGAAATTAATAATCGCATAGTAAATCTGTGTTTGGTGAGGGGAGAATTACCTTTTCAGTCATGTTAAGACAAATCTATAGCTCTAAATAAACGCAAGCTGTTGAACTGCCTGATTTTATACAAATTTAGACACACTAGTATTTTCATATTTATTCTTACTCGTTCTTTTCTTTTGATTACTTTCGTCTTTTTTGGACGAGATTTTATCCTCAGGAAAAAGGAGCGCGAGTCTTCGCCAAGCCGTTGCTGGGCAGATTAAAATATTTTATAAAATATGTAAAAACTTAAGGTCGAGATATGTGTCGTAAAATATTAATCAAACGATTTTATATATATATATTTTTTTTATAAATTTTACTCCGTGCACAATATGGCGAACGATTTTAATCCATGCACAATATGGCGACCGATTTTAATCCGTGCACAATATGGCGACCGATTTTAATCCGTGCACAATATGGCGACCGTTGTCGTTCGAACTGGAGTGTGTGGGCAAGAACTTCCGGTGATCTGACAGGGAGAGCGAGAGACAACAGCGACCGAGTTCCATAATTTTTATACATATGTAGATAATTTTTCACAATGAGTGTTCCCTTTCGAGAGGTCTCTCCGCTATGGGAAAACTCCTTTTCTTGAGAATACTGAAGTCTATATGTAAAACGCATAGCAGCTGCACAGCTGACAGCAATGAACGAAGGAAGCTCGGTCATTGGCTGTGCTGCGGCAACTTGCTCGAACCAATGACGGGGCGACTCTGAATGAGCGACCAATGAGCGCGCTTCGCGCCCGCGTGCGTCAGAGCCCGTCAAGATGGGAGTGGCCAAGAGCTATATATTGGGCGCCCCGTCATGAGAGTTCTTTAGATTTAATCTCCTTCAGCGAACACCTTCTTCGCTGGATCCTCCGCATTATTGAAGCTTTCGCCGCCGTCGAAAAGCATACCAGCGGGATTGCTACGAGGACGTCGGCACCTTCAGCCGCCTTCGAACGCCATCCTATTGAGCCATCCGGCGCGCTACACGCAAGTATTTACATCTGTTCGCCCCGCGACACTTGGAAAAGAGCAAATTTCTGAGGCGTTGTTTCAAATGCCTTCCTGCGCGTCGTGCAGAGACCTTCTCCCGGACGGGGATCGTCACATCATCTGCGCTCGCTGCCTGGGCCGGGACCATGCAGAAGCTGCTTTGACCAAGGGCGGATGCCCGGAATGTGATGACCTGGGTCTCTCCGCACTGCGGGCTCGCCTCGCTGCTTTCGCCGTGAGCGAGCCCATCGCCGCCACCCCTCTGTTTGAGCCGCGCAAGAAAAACGCCGCTCACAGAGGCTTCCTGAACCTGAGCTCAGTGACGTCACGCCGAGCCAGTCTCCGCGTGCTTCACCGCCGCTCTTGCCTTCCCCACCGCCGGTTCAGTTCACCCAGCCGGACCTACACCCCTCTAGCAGAGCGGTGGGCCTTGTGACTTTCGGCGCGTCCGAGGACGATGGGGGAATAGATGACAGCTTGTCCATCGACGCTGCATCGGACGACTGGCCGGGCTCCACTCTCGACCCCGCCCCGTCGATGCTAGCTAGCACGAGCGGGGGCTCCACCATGGATACCGAGATTATCCGTGTCCTCTCTAAGGCCGTGGAATACCTCGGGCTCGATTGGTCTTCTCCCGAAGAACCAACCCGGAGCCGATTGGATGAGTGGTTTCTGCAGAGGCGCCAGCAGGCCCCTCGGCAAAGGCCTTCTCCCTTCTTCCTGGAAGTTCACGACGAACTCACCAAGTCGTGGAAAGCCCCCCCACTCTGCGCGCTTAAAGCCTTCTTTTTCTTCTTCGCTCTCCTCTGTGGACGGCGCGAAGGAAAGAGGCTACGAGGGAACACCGCCCCTCGAGGAGGCCGTGGCCAATCATCTCTGCCCGCCCTCCACCACCGGATGGAAAGTCAAAGCTTCCCACCCCTCGAAGCCCTGCCGCACTACTTCTGCTCTCGCCGGTCGCGCCTACGCCGCCGCCGGCAAAGCTGCATCAGCGCTTCACTCAATGGCGGTACTTCAAGTGTTCCAAGCCAAACTTCTCCGCTCTATGGACGAGTCTGGCCCCGAACCCGAAGCCTTCAGGGACCTACGCAGCGCAACTGATATAGCTCTGCGAGCCACGAAGGCCACCGCCCAGTCTATTGGCCGTGCCATGGCTAATTTGACTGTTCTCGAGCGCCATCTGTGGTTAACTCTGACGGAGATGAAGGACGCGGATAAGGCGCCATTTCTCGACGCGCCTATCTCCACCAGTGGGCTGTTTGGACCGGCGGTTAAGGGTTTCGCCGAACGCTTCACTGAGGCCCTGAACGCTTCACAAGCTATGCGCCATTTCCTGCCCAAGCGCTCCAGCTCATCGCAGAGCAGACAGAGACCGCTACAGCCGCAGCGGGCTAGAACAGCTCCCACCGCCTCTCAGCCCGCGCCTCAGGCTGATACTCGACGCCGCTCGCGCTCTCACAACCGCAAGCCGCCGTCTGAGCGACGGGGTCCTCGGCCCAAGATTGTGCTGAACCCTGAGCCTCGAAAGCCGCCCTAGCCACAGGAATGAGAAGAGAGAGTGCGTGTCTCGCAAAAGCCGGACCACTCTCTCTGCAAAAGCTCAAACATTACCCAGTCCCCTTACAGGCGGCTGGATATGTCCATACAGCAGTCAATGGGCCAGTCAAAGAGCTCGCTCACCTGCAAACAAACGCCGTTTTTACGGCGACGCACAGAAAACACAAAAAGAGTCTTTTTCTGCCTGTGTCACTAAGGGTTCACATGTCCACAAAGTGTGCATTCCCAGATACTGTCAAAACAGTGCCAAATTCATTCCCAGCTCAGGCTGCGCGCCCCATGAATGTAGATCACGTGCCTACAGTCATGTACGCACCACTAGACACAAGCACTGTTCACACAGTTATAAATTCACCCCCAGTAAAAGCGGGAAACATAAAAGTGACGAGTGTGCCTACCACTGTTTATGCACCCCCACTTATAAACACTGTCCTTACAGTGTCAAACACAACCCCAGCCCAGGCTGCGAGTTTTACAGACACCGCGCCTCTGAGAGCTACGAGCTCAGGCGATTCGCTGGCCGGGTCCCTACGTCACAGCGGCCCGCCCCTAGCCTGTATTCAGCCCATATCTGTACACGCTCCGGCATGGGAAAACATTCCAGATATGCCGAAATGGGTATTGGATATAGTAAAGCACGGATACTCGCTCCAGTTCGCTCGCAGACCACCACGTTTTACGACTGTGGTCGAGACTAAAGTGAGAAAGGAGTGTTCACATGTTCTACGCACCGAGGTGCGCAAACTAATAGAAAAGGGCGCTGTGGAAACTGTTTCGCCCTCTATGAGCGAGGAAGGTTTTTACAGCCGCTATTTTCTCGTCCCGAAAAAGGATGGCGGTCTCCGCCCCATCCTAGATCTCAGACACCTGAACAAAGCACTAATGATTCGCTCGTTCAGAATGTTAACAACCAAGCATATCCTCGCGCAAGTACGCCCAGGAGATTGGTTTCTCTCAGTGGATCTGAAAGATGCTTACTTTCACATTCCAATAGCGCCTCATCACAGGCCGTTTCTGAGATTCGCTTTCGAGGGACAGTCGTACCAGTACACAGTACTTCCGTTCGGCCTGTCCCTGGCTCCCCGTACATTCACGAAATGTATGGATGCAGCACTTTCCCCCTTGAGACGAAGGGGAGTGCGAATACTGAATTATCTCGACGATTGGCTGGTCCTAGCACAATCAGAGAGTCAGTTAATAACACACAGATCTTGGATTATCAGCCATTTAGAATGCCTGGGTCTAAGAATCAATTTTGCAAAAAGCATACTATCTCCCAGCCAGAGGATTTCTTTCCTGGGAATAGTTCTAGACTCAATGCAAATGACAGCTCGTCTCTCATCAGAGCGCGCGCTCACCATCCGGCGCCTTGCAACATCATTCAGGGCGGGCGCGCGCGCCCGCGTCAAGCGGTTTCAGAGGATGCTCGGTCTCATGGCCTCAGCATTGGCCGTACTCCAGCTAGGATTGTTGCATATGCGCCCTCTCCAACGCTGGTTCAAGAGCCGCATCCCTACTCACGCGTGGCGTTCGGGCCACCTTTTAATCAGAGCGAACCACGGCTGTATAAAAGCCCTGACGCACTGGAAAGCCACCGACTGGTACCAGTCAGGCGTGAGTCTGGGTGTGAACACAAGGAGAAAGATGATAACGACAGATGCCTCCAAAATAGTTTGGGGGGCCCTTTACGAGGGCAGGCCTGTCTCCGGCTTTTGGTCAAACCCGGAAAAGCGCCTACACATAAACTGTCTGGAGATGAAAGCGGTCGCTTTGTCTCTCAGAGCCCTGCTTCCACATCTAAAAAACGAACACGTCCTGGTACGAACAGACAACATGACGGTAGTGTCGTACATAAATCGCCAGGGTGGACTCAGGTCGAGCTCCATGCATTCAATGGCCGGGAGACTCATTTTATGGTCCCAGCACAACTTGCGCTCGCTGAGAGCAGCGCATGTGCCAGGCGCCCTGAACCAGGGGGCAGACATGCTATCCAGAGACAAGATTCTCCCAGGAGAATGGGCTCTCAACCCGCTGACGATTCAGTGGTTATGGAAAACCTTTGGCGAAGCGGAGATCGACCTCTTCGCCTCCAAGGAGAACGCGCACTGCTCTCTTTTCTTCACGAAAAGCACGGACGCGCTCGCCCAGAGCTGGCCGAGCCGCCCCTTATATGCCTTTCCCCCGATCGCGATGCTGCCACAGGTCATCAGTCGGGTCAGAGAGGAGAAAAACGCAGTGCTTCTGATAACCCCACTCTGGAAGAACCAAACATGGTTTCCAGATCTGATGCAAATGCAATCTGCACCACGGCCGATTCCACTGAGGCCAGACCTCCTCAGTCAGGCCAGCGGGATGATATTTCATCCCCGCCCCGATCTGTGGGCCCTTCATGCATGGCCCCTCAACGGGTTCCCAGGAACCTCACGAGCGGAGCACTAAAAACCATCGCTGAGGCGCGGGCGCCCTCCACGAGACGCTTATATGCTCAGAAATGGAAAGTGTTCAGTGACTGGTGTAATGCCAAGGGCCTGAACCCTGAGACATGCGAGATTACGAACGTACTCGCTTTTCTACAAGGGCTTCTGGAGGCGGGCCGCACCCCCTCCACGCTCAAAGTATATGTGGCGGCCATCACAGCGTCACACGACCCTGTAATGGAACGTCCATTGGGAAGAAACGAAGTAATTATTAGTTTCCTAAGGGACGCTAGGAGGATGAACCCCTCATGCACCCCCTCAGTGCCGATCCGGGACCTAGCTACTGTCCTAGACGCTCTTAAGGGGCCCCCGTTCGAACCACTCCGAACCGTGCACCTTAAACAGCTCTCGCTCAAGACTGCGCTCTTGCTGGCACTCGCCTCGGTCAAGGGAGTGGGCGACCTGCATGCGCTTTCGACAAGCGCTGCCTGCCTACAATTCGGACCTAACGACTGCAGGGTCTTCCTTAGACCGAAACACGGGTATATTCCTAAAGTGCTCACCACTCCCTTCAGAGCACAGGTTATCTCCCTAACTGCGCTGTCGTCTCCAGCAGACGAACACGACGGTAATCTACTCTGCCCCGTTAGAGCTCTCAGTGTATTTGGAGCGTTCTGCCCTATTCAGACAGACAGAACAACTGTTTGTATGCTTTGGCGGCCGTACGAAAGGTTCCGCCGTTTCAAAGCAGAGAATCTCTCACTGGATAGTTGAGGCTATAGCACTGGCTTATGAAGCTAAGGGACTTCAATTCCCCTGTGTAGTCAAAGCACACTCCACCAGGAGTGTGGCTTCTTCCTGGGCGTGGTCGAGCGGGATACCGATCGAGGATATTTGTGCGGCGGCAGGCTGGGCCTCACCGTCCACATTTATCAGGTTCTACAACCTACAGGTCCCGACATTGCATTCCAATGTACTATCAGCATGATGCTAGTTGAACTACGAGTTCGTATCTAGATTATGTATGTGCTTGTGTCACACTGAGCGCCTTCTAGCCGCTCTGTACTTTTTCCCACATATAAAGCTCGCCTCTGCCGGCTAGTTGGATGATAACTTTGCTTTTCAGCTCAGGCACCTGCCTCTGGCTATCATAAGGCGAAGTTCAGCACGCACAGCGTTTTGCATGGTGTTCCCATAGCGTAAGCTACTTGAGGCAATAGGAGAGACGTCTCGAAAGGGAACGACTCGGTTACTAACGTAACCTCGGTTCCCTGAGAGGAGGCAACGAGTATTGCGTAAGCTGCCGTGCTTGTGCTTGGTTAGTTCGCTTCAGTCGTTTTAACCTAAAGAATATATAATATATAGCTCTTGGCCACGCCCATCTTGGCGGGCTCTGACGCGCGCGGGCGCGAAGCGCGCTCATTGGTCGCGCATTCAGAGTCGCCCCGTCATTGGTTCGAGCAAGTTGCCGCAGCACAGCCAATGACCTTCGTTCATTGCTGTCAGCTGTGCAGCTGCAATGCGTTTTACATAAGGACTTAAATACTCTCGAGAAAAGGAGTTTTCCCATAGCGTAAGCTACTTACGCAATACTCGTTCCCTCCTCTCAGGGAACCGAGGTTACGTTAGTAACCGGGTTGTTTTTAGGATTCAAGAGAGGCGACTTTTTCTGAGGGTGACAGCCTCAGCACTTCATTGTTGTGTGTCGTTACCGTTTCGTCACGTTAGAACAAAGTAAGCTTTCGTGCACCCCGTTGCCGCTGCCGTACGGGCAGAAGATCCGGAGGATGACTTAATCAACCAGACCCAAAACACCCGGGTCTGTAGTCGGCATTACTTTATTTGGTTACATTATTATTGCTAACTGTTTCTGTTTTAGTATGTAATTTAAATGCATACTTTTCAGTGTATTTCACTTGTGCCTTTCTATGCATTTATTTTGTGCAAGTGAGATAAAGATCATCTGTTTCATAAATCATTAACTGTCTGGTCTTTATAATACAGTATTTTACTAGGTGTAAAACATACACAAACTTAGCTATATTAAATTGTTTGTTAACTACTGTTAAACATGCAAATAAATCTCAAAATAAGATTTTTTTTTCGCCGTTGTTTTTATCTATAAAGATAATTGATGCAAAGAAAGCGTGTATGTAAAATATGTAATGATAATATTGATCGAGCAATTGATGAAAATGTATGCACAGAATTGAGAAAATAGTAGGCCTATTTATGGAGATAAATGATAGCCTATCACAGGACAAATGTGTGAATGTTCACGCGGTATTTTATGCAAACAACTCTGATTATAGTTGTAACTATATTAACAGTAGGCATAATTCTCATTGCGTATGCACGAGTCCAAGAAAATCTTCTGTTCGTGAACAGTTGTATTTCATTCATTAATCTGACCATGCATCCAGCATGCCATTTGCTCGTGTGATAGTAATATGTCTTAGTAGTATTTTATGTGTTATAATCAGGGCTGCCAACTCTCACGCATTGAGCGTGAGACACACGCAATTGACCCAATTCTCACGCTCTCACGCCACACCCCCGATTTCTCACGCTTAAGTGTCAACCCGGTAGGTAAAATGCCTGAAAGATGAGTTTATCTATATATCTACCTGTTGAGCCACTCGCGATCGACTAGTTATACCGCAAATTAGTTAAATATCCCGTAATCTAGAGTAAAGATATTGTGCTCCAAACCGCGCGCACGGCAGAGGTAAGCGAGCGAGAGACCTTGCGTGTGCAGACCCCATCCCCCCCCCCCCCCCCCCCCCCGTTGGAGTAGTCTCACGCCAAGCTAAACTCAAAAGTTGGCAGCCCTGTATAATTGATTCTATAACCAACTATAAGAGATAATTCTCGGTTTTCTCCGGCACCCTGCACCGGCGTAAAGCGAAACCGGAAGTGTCTATCACACTGATCGGTAATCCAAGATTCAACCATAACTAGCCCGTTCTCCTATTATCTGTAATGAAAAGGTTCATTAGATCCACACGAACCCCGCTTCACTTCATCCGGTAGAACAGCGCCCTCTATCGACAGGCCAATACAAACGCAGTTCACAGGTCACGTGCTGCTATTTATTTAAATTAGTCAGGGCAGAAAATGTAAATATTAAACGCATTGGTAGGTGGGCATTTCTCAGATTAAGGGCCAAATTGGGTTGCTGCAATTTTGAAAATTAAAATCCCAAATTTGACTAATTGGTATACATCAAATTATCAGTCCTTAAGTCAGGTAGAATGTTATGAGCTTGGTTGAGACCATAAGATAAGGGAATTTATGATTTTTTGCCATTTTTTTAACTATGTCAAGTAAATGTGTCATTACCATCACATCATCGAATGTATGTAAAAAATAAAACTTAAGATAAATCAGTGCTTTTAAAACATTTTGTGGTTTCACATGGAATCTATTTTATCTTGAACTTAATGGGATTGTTGATTTTTACTTGCAAGTTGAATTATAGTCACTTAAGTATCTACATTTGTGATTCATCAATCTACCCTGGCTTGGAATATAAGCTTATTTTAAGTGAATATCAAAACTTTTTTAATACAGTGATAATTTAGACTGTCCAACTCTGTCAAAAATATATAATTTTAGGATGTTTTTGTAATTTATACATCATTTATTGGCAAAAATATGTATGGTGATGGTGATGACATTGCAGTTCAGGTAATGATAGTTTGTTGCGGTGATGACAAATCACTGATCATAACCTATTGTAATTTAAGAGCCTAAGTGACTTCAAACCAAAAAAAAAAAAACACCAGCTATTAATTGGTTTAAACATCAAAACATAGTTTAATCTGATTATGGAAGACCAAACAGGAACTGTGTGTATCTGCCGTCATCACCACCACAACCTGTCATTACCAGCACCAGCTGTAATGTGCTGGTATAATGACTGTGTGGGAATGACAATTTAGTCAAAAAACTAGCCTTGCTAGCAAAGATGATGACTAAGCAAGTGTAGCTAACTTTCTACATGTAATGTACACTTTTTTAACTAATAAAGTGATAAAAATAATTCAAAAATTTTTAAAAATACAACACATATGGTAATGACGCATAATAAGTGTACATGCCCAACACAAAGAATAAAGAGTAGATTTACTACTTTTCTGGACATCATGGCATCATTCTTGCAGCTTGAAATCCATGTTACCAAATAAACCTTTGATGAAAATACTGTTAAAAAGTGTCTATGCAGAGCGTGTTGGTAATGACAGCTAAACCATGGGACAGGTAGAAATTAAGCAAAATAAAGTACAAAATGCATATATATGCTTAATCTGTGCATGTTCAGGTAACATTTAATTCATTTGCATATTTTTTTATATTTGTGATAAATAATGTTTGAGATTTGTTACGACAAGTGAAAACTCTGGTGGCGGACAACACCAAAACACAGATATTGTACCACAAAACACCAATAAAATGTGTAAGAGCAGCCATAAAATAGATCTAGGCTTGTTTTTGTTAATACTAATTAGTGGTGCTAAAATGTATTAGATTGAATTAGTTTTTAATAGAATTACGCCCTCTGGACAGAAATAGGCCCGAATTCTGGGAAATACCCTGGTATTTTAATATTATTATGTACCACAGAAACAGAAACACACTCGTTATTTCAAGATAATAGATTTTATCTATCTGTGAGGTAAATCGGAATAAATGCACATGCGCTGACATGTTCGGGACAGCAGGGGGCGCCAAGATTACATCAAACATTTCTATGGGGGGGGGGGGCTCTGTTAATGCACCAGCCACACACAACACTCTCCCGCGGAGAAGTGAAAGAGCTTTTTCTGACTCCTTTCAATGATATTTAAAATGTGTTTTGTTTGTTTATCCGTCAGTTGCATTTCTGTTTAATTTTGATGGCGTAGCTATTTATTTTTATCCTTTATAAATGTGCGTAAATGATGTTAATGTTGCTAAGCAAAACCAATAACCTTACCAAATCATCAGTCACACAATTGTCAGGTTTTTTATTTTTGTATATTTTTATTATTATTAGCCTATTATTTGGCGCTTTCGTGGAACGTTCAGAACGTTCATTTTTAACGTTTAAACTTTTTTCTTGGTTTGGCAAACGTTAACATTCCATTTGATCATTTTGCAATCATTATCGGAAATTAATAACGTTAAAAAACAAATAGACAAACGTTCCATTAACGAAATGTTTTAGTGCTAAAATTTTGAGAACATTATTAAAAACCAGATAACTGAACGAACGTTCTAGCTCTAGCGCTTTGGGCATAAGAAAAGCGCGATATAAATAAAATGTGTTATTATTATTAATAACGTTCTTAACGTTACTAGAAGAACGTTTGTTCATACTTTGACAAAACGTTCCCTGTTAGCTTGGGATATCACTATTATTTGCATCTTTAGCCTTTCTGGAACTGGCCAGCTTTGTGTATTTGTAGTGCAGGCTACTGTTATTAAATAGTAATACAACAACTTTAACGCTCTTTCGACGATAAAGGACTGAGTCTAATACAATTCTTTAGTTTATTCAGTAAAAATCACTTGATTTTCCTCTCCAGAGCAGATATATTTTCTGAATAGCATCGGCAGGGTGTCTTGGGGCAGTTGTGCCCTTTTAAGATCTGCCCCAATGCACCCCCCCCCCCCCCCCCCCCCCCGACGCTCTGAATCAGGTTTATGTTAATGATCCCCCTCCCCGGATTCACTGGAGGTGCGTGTGTGTGTGTGTTGTGTGTGTCTCCGCAGTGCGTGGATCAGCATGGAGACTCCACACGCCAACTTTGAAGGGAAAAACTGGATGTAATTCATTCTCCGTGGAAGAGCAGCAGCGAGGAGTGATGAAGTGGGATTTGTTGCTCATTGTTTTCGGGTGGTTTGAACTCCCGTGGCTCGTGGATTGTTTCGATGTGCACGTGATTGAGGATGCGGGACCGGGCACCGCGATCGCGATCACCGGCTCCTGCGCGCTGGACCAGCTCATCGTTCCCCGGTTCGCGGAGAGTTTCCTTCACCGGGACCCGGGAGGGCTCACTTTCTCCGGCGCTTTGAACTGCGAATCGGTTCCTTCGAACCCGTTCACTGTGTACACGATCATGGACTGTGCGGATAACAACGCGTCCGGGTTTAGACACCTTTTAACCAGCCGGTATAATGTGCACGTTCACGGAAAAAACTGCGCGTTTAGTCGCAAACGCGAAAAAAAAATAGACGTGGACATTATAAGTTTAATAGATGCTTCAGAGTGCCATGAGGCGGGCACCGCTGTTTTCCGTGTGTTTGATGTGTTACCGGGCAACCCGACGCAGTGTAACATTACCGGGACTTCAGCGCTTTACGTCTCCGAGGGTCGTTTGTTTACTTCGGCTCAGCTGTGTTTCCCTCTCGATTCTTTGCTAGAGTTTCAACTGCGCTGCGTGGGACGCGCACGTACGGGTTTTGCGCATGCGCACTGGCGCGTGGGTCGCGGTCCGTTCACTAAAACACACCTGAGGACGTTACTTAAACGGGCCGCGCGCTCAAACTCAGGGCTTCTAAGCAGGAGGAGAAGGAACATAAACAATAACCCTCAGTTTCAACCTCCCATGTATCAAGTGTCCGTTCCAGAGAATCAACCATCCGGGACTTTTGTTGTTGTTTTAAAAGCATTTGACCCGGATGAGGGTGAAGCTGGCAGGCTGGAATATTTCTTAGAGGCCTTGTTTGATAGTCGTTCCAACAATCTTTTCGCCGTTGACCCAGCGAGTGGCATTGTTTCCACCTTGGAGATACTAGATAGAGAAACGAAGGACACACATGTGTTCAGAGTCACGGCTGTGGATCATGGAACGCCACGCCGCACTGCCATGGCGACGCTTACCGTAACGGTCACCGATACAAACGATCACGACCCCATCTTTGAGCAGGAAGACTATAAAGAAAGCGTGCGAGAAAATCTGGAAATCGGTTATGAGGTCCTGACTGTGCGTGCCACGGATGGCGACGCTCCTGTCAACGGAAACATCCTTTATCATTTGCTAAACAATGGGACTAACGACGTGTTTGAGATCGATTCCCGCTCTGGCGTTATTCGCACACGAGGTCTAGTCGACCGTGAAACTGTCGAATCCTACATGTTACTGGTTGAAGCGAACGACCAAGGTCGTGACCCCGGGCCTCGCAGCGCTACGGCAACCGTGTGTATCGTCGTGGAGGATGATAACGACAACGCTCCGCAGTTCAGCGAGAAACGCTACGTCGTTCAAGTTCCCGAAGATCTGACGCCTAACACAGAAATCCTGCAGGTTACGGCGACAGACCAGGACCGCGGGAACAACGCCGTGGTCCATTTTAGCATCATGAGCGGAAACACTCGAGGCCAATTCTACATCGACGCTCAAACGGGGAAACTAGACCTTGTGAGTCAACTTGATTACGAGATTAATAAAGAGTACATGCTTCGCATTCGAGCACAAGATGGCGGGCGCCCCCCGCTCTCCAACATCAGCGGCCTCGTCACGGTGCAAGTTCTTGACGTTAACGACAACGCGCCCATATTCGTCAGCACTCCGTTCCAGGCTACGGTTCTAGAGAACGTTCCCGTCGGATATTCTGTCATTCACATTCAAGCTATTGATGCTGATGCTGGGGAAAACTCCCGTTTGGAATACCGACTCACGGATACCACGCCAAACTTCCCGTTCGCCATCAACAACAGCACAGGCTGGATTATCGTAGCATCCGAGTTGGATAGAGAAAGTGTGGACTTTTATAACTTCGGAGTGGAAGCACGTGACCACGGAACGCCAGCTATGTCTTCCTCTGCTAGCATTAGCATGACTATTCTAGACGTCAACGACAACAACCCTGAGTTCACGCAAAAGGCGTATTACATGCGTCTGAACGAGGATGCGGCCGTGGGAACGAGTGTCGTAACCGTGTCCGCCGTTGATCAGGATATCAACAGCGTAGTGACGTATCAGATCTCAAGCGGAAATACCAGAAACCGTTTCTCTATCACTAGCCAGAGCGGCGGAGGCCTCATAACTCTCGCTTTACCGCTAGACTACAAGCTTGAACGACAGTACGTGCTAACAGTCACGGCATCAGACGGCACACGTTTCGACACGGGCAAGGTTTACGTTAACGTCACGGATGCTAACACTCACAGACCAGTCTTCCAGAGCTCACATTACACCGTCAACATCAACGAGGACCGGGGCGTCGGCACAACAGTGGTGATGATTAGCGCAACGGATGAGGATACGGGCGAAAATGCTCGGATTACGTACTTCATGGAGGATAGCATCCCTCAGTTTCACATCGACGCGGACAGCGGAGCCGTAACCACGCGGATGGAGCTGGACTACGAGGATCAAGTTTCGTACACGCTCGCAATCACGGCTCGAGACAACGGCATCCCACAGAAATCCGACACTACGTACCTTGAGATCCTTGTGAACGACGTGAACGACAACTCGCCCGTGTTCCTGCGGGATCGTTACTCGGGCTCCGTCACAGAGGACATTCCCGTGTTCTCCAGCGTTTTACAGGTCTCCGCGACCGACCGTGACTCAGGCCTCAATGGGCGAGTCTTCTACACGTTCCAGGGCGGAGAAGATGGCGACGGCGACTTCATAATCGAGTCCACGTCGGGGATTGTCCGTACGCTACGACGGCTTGACCGAGAAAACACTCCCATCTATAACCTCCAAACGTTTGCGGTTGATAAAGGAGTTCCGGCGCTCAAAACGCTGGTTGACATTCAAGTAACCGTTTTGGATGTGAACGATAACCCGCCTGTGTTCGAGAAAGATGAGTTTGATATATTTGTGGAGGAGAACAGTCCCATTGGGCTTGTTGTGGCTCAAATATCCGCGTCAGATCCGGATGAAGGCAGCAACGCTCAAATCATGTACCAAATCGTTGAAGGCAACATTCCTGAGGTCTTCCAACTGGACATCTTCTCCGGAGAGCTCACCGCTCTGATCGACCTCGACTACGAGACTCGTTCGGAATACGTTATCGTGGTTCAGGCCACATCCGCTCCGTTAGTCAGCAGAGCCACGATCCACATCAAACTCGTCGACAGGAACGACAACATCCCCGTCCTCAAGAACTTTCAGATTATTTTTAACAATTATGTCACTGATAAGACCAGCAGCTTCCCTTCGGGAGTGATCGGGCGGATCCCGGCGCACGACCCGGACGTCTCGGATCAGCTCCACTACAGCTTCGAGGCGGGAAACGAGCTGAATTTGGTGATTCTGAACCGGAGCACAGGAGAGATCCGACTCAGCCGAGCCCTGGACAACAACAGACCGCTGGAGGCGTCCATGAAGATCTCAGTCTCAGGTAAGAAGCTGTTTCTTTCAGTTCTACATAGTTCTACATTTAAGTTCCTGGAACTCCTTTTGGAGGAACTAATTTACTCCTACTCCAGAGTGGGTCTAAACCAGTGCTATAGGAACTATCCGTGACGTTAGTGTTCGCTGATTGGCCGAACGTATGCAAAACACCAGCACCCGCCATTTATAGCCTATATATTTATTCCAGAGACTAACTGTACGAACATGTAAAACAGTTATAGATAAAGCTCTTAACCTTTAGACTGAGGAGTAAATCCAACGCAACTTTGAGACCAAGGGAAACATGATTTTTAATTTCTGCTCAGCAACACTGGACATCAACCACACGCATACGCTGATAACTTTTCATTACTGTCAGTAACTCCACAACAACTACATAAATGTTTCCACTAACATTCAGAAACGTCTAAAAGTTTTAACCTCTCCGTACGGCTGCACTCGCTACTGGTTATTCTGGGATTCTGGATGAGTGAGATTGGCCTGTTTTGTTATTACCGGAGTTTCTGAAGCTCGTGTAAAAGCTCCGCCCTCTTCTGAATGGAGGCGGGGCTGCAGCTCATTTGCATTAAAAGGGACACACAAACGGCTCACACCCAAAAAGGGACAAATTTGACAAACTATAATAAATGATCTGGTATTTTGAGCTGAAGTTTCACAGACTCATTCTGGGGATATCGGATTTATATTACATCTTATATGACTCCAGCAGTTTTGTGTGAGGCTTGCGTGACATGTGTGCATTTGTAGCTCTCGCTGATGTATAATACATGACCTCTGCTCGGTATTACTACATGAGCGAGCGAACGAGTCGCTGCGGGACACGCATGTTGGTTTAGCAGATCTGTCTCCATTTCCTTCAGGTTGTTTGACATTGAAGCAGATCTTCCTCCATTAACCGTAACTCGTGAGTGTGTGAGTGTGTGTGTAGCGCTCGGTTCTTCACGTGATTGCGTGACTGTGGCCTCCGGGAAAACACGCTCGACTGGCTTTATATGATTTTTGTGCGTTCTGACGGAAAGATACATTGCAGGCCAATTATTATGAGACAAAACTGCAGAAATATGTCTGTTATGTTGAGTTTTAAGGGCGCTGACAGAAATGATACAATCTAGACCATTGCAATTTGAACAAAACCTCAAATAAATGAGTTCTCTTTGCTAACATACAAAATTCAATATACATTCAATAAACTGTAGGTATCCCATAAAAGACATGAGTTAGTGCAGTGGAGCAACCGGCCCCGGGGTCGTTAGGACCTCCTCACTGACGAGCCCTGCTTTACATGCGGTTAAATTACGAGTTGAGCTTCAGCTGCTCTTTGTGTCTGTGGTGCCTGAGGGTCAAAGGTCAGATGTGTAAGAACCGTTAGCAGTCGTTAGCTCATCCCAATGCTTCGAGAGTGTCTTTAATGAAAGAGGAAGAGCCCCTTGTATGACATTACTGTGTGTGTGTGTGTGTGTGTGTGTGTGTGTGTGTGTGTGTGTGTGTGTGTGTGTGTGTGTGCATTTATAGATCGATTCATACATGTGTAACAGCTGGTGCTTCGCCCTAGCCAATCAGAGAGCAGGACTCAGCGCTCGCATCACACCTGCTGAGTGTGTGTGTCAGTGCCACGCTGAGAGAGAGAGAGAGAGAGAGTGTGTGTGTGTGTGTGTGTGTGTGTGTGTGTGTGTGTGTGTGTGTGTGCGTGCGTGTGTGTGTGTGCTTCTGCTGAGAATCTAGTGTCTGGTTGATCTCGTCTTCAGATGTTTGTGTGGATCCTCTGGATCAGTGTGTGTGTGTGTGTGTGTGTGTGTGTGTGTGTCCAGCATCTGTGTGTGTGTGTGTGTGTTTCCAGCATCTGTGTGAGAGATTATCAGACGCTGATGTTCTTTCTCTGCCGCTGTAAATCCACACAGTAAATAGCAGTAAAGCCTTGAGTGATGAAACACTGAGACGGGATTTGTGTTCATGAACACGTCACACTGAGCTTGTCACACACACACACACACACACACACACACACACACACACACACACACACACACACACACACACACACACACACACACACACACACACACACAGATGCTGGACACACACACATACACACACACACACACACACAGATGCTGGACACACACACACACACACACACACACACACACAGATGCTGGACACACACATCCACACACACACACACACACACACAGATGCTGGACACACACACACAGACACATACACACACACACACACACACACACAGATGCTGGACACACACACACACACACACACACACACACACACACACACACACACACACACAGAACCCCAAAGATATGGTAATATTACGTTATAATTATTGTTATAATTACTCCATATATAGTTGTTTTGATTATCGCTATAGTTATAGTTATCATTATTGTTATCTTTAGTTATTGTTATTTTTATCTTTATAGTTATTTTTATTGTTATCATTATAATTATTTTTATAGTTATCATTACAGTAATTATTTTAGTTATTATTGTAGTCATATCTTTATAGTTATCGTTATTGTTATAGTCATTAATAGTTATTATCTTTATAGTTATTGTCATAGTTATTGTTATCAGAATAGTTATTATAATAGTTATTTTTATAATTTTCTGACGGGCGTGAATTTCTGGCGGTCAGGCTGGTTTGTGCGTTGAGTGTGTGTTGAGTGTGTGTTAGCGTGATTTTCTGGCGGTCAGGCTGGTTTGTGCGTTGAGTGTGTGTTAGCGTGATTTTCTGGCGGTCAGGCTGGTTTGTGCGTTGAGTGTGTGTTAGCGTGATTTTCTGGCGGTCAGGCTGGTTTGTGCGTTGAGTGTGTGTTAGCGTGATTTTCTGGCGGTCAGGCTGGTTTGTGCGTTGAGTGTGTGTTAGCGTGATTTTCTGGCGGTCAGGCTGGTTTGTGCGTTGAGTGTGTGTTAGCGAGATTTTCTGGCGGTCAGGCTGGTTTGTGCGTTGAGTGTGTGTTAGCGAGATTTTCTGGCGGTCAGGCTGGTTTGTGTGTTGAGTGTGTGTTAGCGTGATTTTCTGGCAGTCAGGCTGGTTTGTGCATTGAGTGTGTGTTGAGTGTGTGTTAGCGTGATTTTCTGGCGGTCAGGCTGGTTTGTGCGTTGAGTGTGTGTTAGCGTGATTTTCTGGCGGTCAGGCTGGTTTGTGCGTTGAGTGTGTGTTAGCGTGATTTTCTGGCGGTCAGGCTGGTTTGTGTGTTGAGTGTGTGTTAGCGAGATTTTCTGGCGTCAGGCTGGTTTGTGCGTTGAGTGTGTGTTAGCGAGATTTTCTGGCAGTCAGGCTGGTTTGTGTGTTGAGTGTGTGTTGAGTGTGTGTTAGCGTGATTTTCTGGTCGGTCAGGCTGGTTTGTGCGTTGAGTGTGTGTTAGCGAGATTTTCTGGCAGTCAGGCTGGTTTGTGCATTGAGTGTGTGTTAGCGTGATTTTCTGGCGGTCAGGCTGGTTTGTGCGTTGAGTGTGTGTTAGCGTGATTTTCTGGCAGTCAGGCTGGTTTGTGCATTGAGTGTGTGTTAGCGTGATTTTCTGGCTGTCAGGCTGGTTTGTGTGTTGAGTGTGTGTTGAGTGTGTGTTAGCGTGATTTTCTGGCGGTCAGGCTGGTTTGTGCGTTGAGTGTGTGTTAGTGTGATTTTCTGGCGGTCAGGCTGGTTTGTGCATTGAGTGTGTGTTAGCGTGATTTTCTGGCGGTCAGGCTGGTTTGTGCGTTGAGTGTGTGTTAGCGTGATTTTCTGGCGGTCAGGCTGGTTTGTGTGTTGAGTGTGTGTTGAGTGTGTGTTAGCGTGATTTTCTGGTTGGTCAGGCTGGTTTGTGCGTTGAGTGTGTGTTAGCGTGATTTTCTGGTCGGTCAGGCTGGTTTGTGCGTTGAGTGTGTGTTAGCGTGATTTTCTGGCGGTCAGGCTGGTTTGTGCGTTGAGTGTGTGTTAGCGTGATTTTCTGGCGGTCAGGCTGGTTTGTGCGTTGAGTGTGTGTTAGCGTGATTTTCTGGCGGTCAGGCTGGTTTGTGTGTTGAGTGTGTGTTAGCGTGATTTTCTGGCGGTCAGGCTGGTTTGTGTGTTAGCGTGATTTTCTGGCGGTCAGGCTGGTTTGTGCGTTGAGTGTGTGTTAGCGTGATTTTCTGGCGGTCAGGCTGGTTTGTGCATTGAGTGTGTGTTAGCGTGATTTTCTGGCGGTCAGGCTGGTTTGTGCGTTGAGTGTGTGTTAGCGTGATTTTCTGGCGGTCAGGCTGGTTTGTGTGTTGAGTGTGTGTTAGTGTGATTTTCTGGCGTCAGGCTGGTTTGTGTGTTGAGTGTGTGTTAGCGAGATTTTCTGGCAGTCAGGCTGGTTTGTGCGTTGAGTGTGTGTTAGCTTGATTTTCTGGCGGTCAGGCTGGTTTGTGCGTTGAGTGTGTGTTAGCGTGATTTTCTGGCGGTCAGGCTGGTTTGTGCATTGAGTGTGTGTTAGCGTGATTTTCTGGCGGTCAGGCTGGTTTGTGCGTTGAGTGTGTGTTAGCGTGATTTTCTGGCGGTCAGGCTGGTTTGTGTGTTGAGTGTGTGTTGAGTGTGTGTTAGCGTGATTTTCTGGTCGGTCAGGCTGGTTTGTGCGTTGAGTGTGTGTTAGCGTGATTTTCTGGCGGTCAGGCTGGTTTGTGCGTTGAGTGTGTGTTAGCGTGACTTTCTGGCGGTCAGGCTGGTTTGTGCGTTGAGTGTGTGTTAGCGTGATTTTCTGGCGGTCAGGCTGGTTTGTGTGTTAGCGTGATTTTCTGGCGGTCAGGCTGGTTTGTGCGTTGAGTGTGTGTTAGCGTGATTTTCTGGTCTGTCAGGCTGGTTTGTGCGTTGAGTGTGTGTTAGCGTGATTTTCTGGCGGTCAGGCTGGTTTGTGCGTTGAGTGTGTGTTAGCGTGATTTTCTGGCGGTCAGGCTGGTTTGTGTGTTGAGTGTGTGTTAGCGTGATTTTCTGGCGTCAGGCTGGTTTGTGCGTTGAGTGTGTGTTAGCGTGATTTTCTGGCGGTCAGGCTGGTTTGTGCGTTGAGTGTGTGTTAGCGTGATTTTCTGGCGGTCAGGCTGGTTTGTGTGTTGAGTGTGTGTTAGCGTGATTTTCTGGTGGTCAGGCTGGTTTGTGTGTTGAGTGTGTGTTAGCGTGATTTTCTGGCGGTCAGGCTGGTTTGTGTGTTGAGTGTGTGTTAGCGTGATTTTCTGGCGGTCAGGCTGGTTTGTGTGTTGAGTGTGTGTTAGCGTGATTTTCTGGCGGTCAGGCTGGTTTGTGTGTTGAGTGTGTGTTAGCGTGATTTTCTGGCGTCAGGCTGGTTTGTGTGTTGAGTGTGTGTTAGCGTGATTTTCTGGCGTCAGGCTGGTTTGTGCGTTGAGTGTGTGTTAGTGTGATTTTCTGGCGGTCAGGCTGGTTTGTG
>NW_027508829.1:137500-167500 GCF_051911475.1 Siphateles boraxobius | reverse complement strand
CTCCGCATCCCGTGAAGACGTGGTGGTGTTCAACATCCAGGACGACACTGACGTCAACGCCGGGATCCTGAACGTCAGCCTGTCCGTGGCCCTGCCGGTCGAGGGGTCGCGGGGTCACGGGGTCGCGACCCGGCTGGGCGAGTTCTTCGGCTCGGAGGAGCTTCAGGAGCGCCTGTATCTGAACCGGAGTCTACTGGCCCAGATCTCCTCGCAGGAGGTGCTCCCGTTCGACGACAACATCTGTCTGCGCGAGCCGTGCGAGAACTACATGAAGTGTGTGTCCGTGCTGAAGTTCGACAGCCTGGCGCCGTTCGTCGCGTCGGACACCATCTTGTTCCGGCCGATCCACCCGATCGCGGGTCTGCGGTGCCGCTGTCCAATCGGGTTCACCGGCGACTACTGCGAGACGGAGATCGACCTGTGCTACGCTAAACCATGCGGCGCTAACGGCGTCTGCCGCGGCCACGAGGGCGGGTTCACCTGCGAGTGTCTCCATGACTACACAGGTGAGGGGCGGAGCCTCTACTAACACACTTACACACACACCTCTCAGGCCTGGTCCACACACTGAGACAGCGTTTTTATTAATGAAAACAAATCTTTTTAAAAACGCTCTCCAAAGTGAACCATGCAAAATGAACCGATCAATTCTAGTGAAACATTCAAATGAACCGATTCATTATAGTGAATCATCCAAATGAACAGATTCATTACAATGAATAATCCAAATGAACCAAAGCAAGGCAAGTTTATTTATATAGCATAATTCATACACTGTCGCAATTCAAGGTGCTTTACACAGAAAGGAATTAAAATGATCCCAAAATAAAAGCAATGAAAATTAAAACAGTTCTAAAAGGAATTAAAAGATATATAGATGATACAGTGTAAAAAGATGATACATAGACAAACTTCTCATGTGGCAAAACTTTTTAGCATTTTAACATTTTAGCAACTCACAAACCGATTCATTTTAGTGAACCATGCAAACGAACCGTTCACACTGAGACAGTGTTTTTATTAATGAAAACAAAGCTTTTTTAAAATGCTATCCAAAGTGAACCATGCAAATGAACCGATTCCTTTAGTGAATCATCCAAATGAACCAATTCATTAGGGTGAATCATCCAAATGATATGATTTATTATAATGAATCATCCATAATAATCAGATGAAATGTTATGATCAGAGATGTTATGATCAGAGATGATGTTATGATCAGATATGTTATGATCAGAGATGATGTTATGATCAGAGATGTTATGATCAGAGATGATGTTATGTTCAGAGACGGTGTGATCAGATGAGATGTTGTGATCAGAGATGATTATGATCAGAGATGATGTTATGGTCGGAGGTGTTATAATCAGATGAGATGTTATGATTAGAGATGTTGTGATCAGACTAGGGTTGGGCTGACAGACATCACGATGTTTAGCCGGCATCGCGATCCCACCCCCAAAAAAATATCTAGTTGAAAATGAGAATGTTACCCCTCCCCCCTCCCGATACCATCGTCGATTGCGATGTTTCACTGTAGACATCGTCTGATACCAAATCGGTAGACATCGCCCAACCCTAGATCAGACATGATGTTATGATCAGACATGATGTTATGATCAGACATGATGTTATGATCAGACATGATGTTATGATCAGAGGTGTTATGATCAGAGATGTTATGATCAGATGAGATGTAATGATCAGAGATGTTATGATAGGATGAGATGTTGTGATCAGAGATGATGTTATGATCACAGATGTTATGGTCAGAGATGATGTTATGATCAGAGGTGTTATGATCAGAGATGTTATGATCAGATGAGATGTTATGATCAGAGATGTTATGATCAGATGAGATGTTATGATCAGAGATGTTATGATCAGAGATGTTGTGATCAGAATCAGAGATGTTATGATCACAGATGTTGTGATCCCAATCAGAGATGTTATGATCAGAGATGTTGTGATCAGAATCAGAGATGTTATGATCACAGATGTTGTGATCCCAATCAGAGACGTTATGATCAGAGATGTGATCAGAATCAGAGATTTTATGATCAGAGATGTTATGATCAGAGATGTTGTGATCAGAGATGTTATGATCAGAGATTTTATGATCAGAGATGTTATGATCAGAGATGTTATGATCAGAGATGATGTTGTGATCAGAGATGTTATGATCAGAGATGATGTTGTGATTAGAGATGATGTTATGATCAGAGATGTGATCAGATGAGATGTTATGATCAGATGAGATGTTATGATCAGAGATGTTATGATCAGAGATTTTATGATCAGAGAAGATGTTATGATCAGATGAGATGTTATGATCAGAGATGTTTTGATCAGAGATCATAGATGTTGTGATCAGAGATGATGTTATGATCAGAGATGTTGTGATCAGAGATGTTGTGATTAGAGATGATGTTATGATCAGAGATGTTATGATCAGAGATGTTATGATCACAGATGATGTTATGATCAGAGATGTTATGATCAGAGATGATGTTGTGATCAGAGATGATGTTATGATCAGAGATGTTATGATCACAGATGATTTTGTGATTAGAGATGATGTTATGATCAGAGATGTTATGATCAGAGATGATGTTGTGATCAGAGATGATGTTATGATCAGAGATGCTATGATCAGAGATGTTATGATCAGAGATGATGTTGTGATCAGAGATGATGTTATGATCAGAGATGCTATGATCAGAGATGTTATGATCAGAGATGATGTTGTGATCAGAGATGATGTTACGATCAGAGATGTTATGATCAGAGATGTTATGATCAGAGAAGAGGTTATGATCAGATGAGATGTTATGATCACAGATGATTTTGTGATTAGAGATGATGTTATGATCAGAGATGTTATGATCAGAGATGATGTTGTGATCAGAGATGATGTTATGATCAGAGATGCTATGATCAGAGATGTTATGATCAGAGATGATGTTGTGATCAGAGATGATGTTACGATCAGAGATGTTATGATCAGAGATGTTATGATCAGAGAAGAGGTTATGATCAGATGAGATGTTATGATCAGAGATGTTATGATCAGAGAAGATGTTATGATCAGAGAAGAGGTTATGATCAGATGAGATGTTATGATCAGAGATGTTATGATCAGAGAAGATGTTATGATCAGAGATGTTATGATCAGAGATGCTCTTGAGATCAGAGATGTTATGATTAGAGATGTTATGATCACAGATGTTATGGTCAGATTAGATGTTATGATCAGAGATGTTATGATCACAGATGTTATGACCAGAGAAGATGTTATGATCAGATGAGATGTTATGATCAGAGATGTTGTGATTAGAGATGATGTTGTGATCAGAGATGATGTTATGATCAGAGAAGATGTTATGATCAGATATGATGTTATTATCAGAGATGATGTTGTGATCAGAGATGTTATGATCAGAGATTTTATGATCAGAGAAGATGTTATGATCAGAGATGATGTTATGATCAGAGATGTTATGATAACAGATGATGTTATGATCAGAGATGTTATGATCAGAGATGATGTTGTGATCAGAGATGTTATGATCAGAGATGTTATGATCAGAGATGTTATGATCAGAGAAGATGTTATGATCAGAGAAGATGTTATGATCAGAGATGTTATGATCAGAGATGCTGTTGTGATCAGAGATGTTATGATCAGAGAAGATGTTATGATCAGAGATGCTGTTATGATCACAGATGTTATGATCAGAGATGCTGTTATGATCACAGATGTTATGATCAGAGATGTTGTGATCAGAGAAGATGTTATGATCAGAGAAGATATTATGATCAGAGATGCTGTTGTGATCAGAGATGTTATGATCAGAGATGCTGTTGTGATCAGAGATGTTATGATCAGAGAAGATGTTATGATCAGAGAAGATGTTATGATCAGAGATGCTGTTATGATCACAGATGTTATGATCAGAGATGTTGTGATCAGAGATGATGTTATGATAAGGGATGTTACGATCAGAGATGTTATGATCTGATATTATGATCAGAGATATTATGATCAGAGATGATGTTATGATCAGAGATGTTATGATCAGAGATGTTATGATAGAGATGTTGTGATCAGAGATGATGTTATGATAAGAGATGTTACGATCAGAGATGTTATGATCAGATATTATGATCAGAGATGATGTTATGATCAGAGATGATGTTATGATCAGAGATGTTATGATCAGATATTATGATCAGAGCTATTATGATCAGAGATGATGTTATGATCAGAGATGTTATGATCAGATGAGATGTTATGATGAGAGATGATGTTATGATCAGAGATGATGTTATGACAGAGATGTTATGATCAGAGATTTTATGATCAGAGATGTTATGATCAGAGATGTTATGATCAGAGATGTTATGATCAGAGATGTTGTGATCAGAGATGATGTTATGATAAGAGATGTTACGATCAGAGATGTTATGATCAGATATTATGATCAGAGATATTATGATCAGAGATGGTTATGATCACAGATGATGTTATGATCACAGATGATGTTATGATGAGATGTGATTAGAGATGTTATGATCAGAGATGTTATGATCAGAGATGTTATGATCAGATGAGATGTGATTAGAGATGTTATGATCAGATGAGATGTGATTAGAGATGTTATGATCAGATGAGATGTGATTAGAGATGTTATGATCAGATGAAATGTGATTAGAGATGTTATGATCAGAGATGTTATGATCAGAGATGTTATGATCAGATGAGTCGGATTAGAGATGTTATGATCAGAGATGTTATGATCAGATGAGATGTGATTAGAGATGTTATGATCAGATGAGATGTGATTAGAGATGTTATGATCATATGAGATGTGATTAGAGATGTTATGATCAGATGAGATGTGATTAGAGATGATATGATTAGAGATGATATGATCAAATGAGATGTGATTAGAGATGTTATGATCAGATGAGATGTGATTAGAGATGTTATGATCAGATGAGATGTGATTAGAGATGTTATGATCAGAGATGTTATGATCATATGAGATGTGATTAGAGATGTTATGATCAGATGAGATGTGATTAGAGATGTTATGATCATATGAGATGTGATTAGAGATGTTATGATCAGATGAGATGTGATCAGATATGTTATGATCAGAGATGTTATGATCACAGATGATTTTGTGATTAGAGATGATGTTATGATCAGAGATGTTATGATCAGAGATGATGTTGTGATCAGAGATGATGTTATGATCAGAGATGTTAGGATCAGAGATGTTATGATCAGAGATGTTATGATCAGAGATGTTATGATCAGAGAAGAGGTTATGATCAGATGAGATGTTATGATCAGAGATGTTATGATCAGAGATGTTATGATCAGAGAAGAGGTTATGATCAGATGAGATGTTATGATCAGAGATGTTATGATCAGAGAAGATGTTATATGATAGGTTCTATCCCCGGTTCCACCTGACCAAGTGTCGAGGTGTCCATGAGCAAGACACCTAACCCCAGCTGCTCCCGACGATCTGAGTGGCGCCTTGCATGGCTGACACCGCCGTCGGTGTATGAATGACTGAGTGAATGGGTGAATGAGAGGCAAATATGTAAAGCGCTTTGGTGGCCTTTGGGTCTGTGAAAGCGCTATATAAATGCAGTCCATTTACCATTTACCATTTAGAGAAAAGAAAGAATTAGATGAAGTGAGAGGAGATCTGATGCGTGCAGATCTGGCTTGCTCACATGATCAATTATTGGTGATAATTATTGGTGACTCGTTTTTGAGTCACTTTGGATAAAGTGTCTGTTAAACGAATACATTTAAATATAAATGAGATGATGAGAGTTGTGCGTGAGCAGATTGTGTTCAGTCAGAGATGTAATTGGAGAGACTAAAGATGAATTTGTTTGATTCTATTCATCTCTGATCTGATGTAGGAACTCATCGCTGTTACTGTGATGTTCTCTAAATGTAAGTATGTTTTACTGCTCTTTAAACACGATTGCCCACATGTTATTATTACATAAGATCTGCTGAGTGTGTGTGTGGGAGTGTTCAGGTGTGTGGGAGCTTCAGCGTCAAACTCAGTGTGTGTTTGTTGAGGAATGAAGTGTGTGTGTTATCAGCACTCTGTGTGTCTCTCTCTCTCTCTCTCACACACTCTATCTTGCGCTCTCTCTCTCTCTCTCTCTCTCCCTCCCTCTCTCTCTCTCTCTCTCCCTCTATCTCTCTCTCTCTCACTCTCTCTCGTTTTCTCGCTCCTGCTGTCCTGCCAGCTGCTCCTTCTCTGAGTGTGTGTGTATGTTCAATACTGAGTGTTATTTAACATGTTTGTGAGCAGTGTGTTGGTCATACTCATCTCATCTCTCGTGAGATCTGTTCATTTTGATAAGATTAATCATTTATACTGTGAGAGAGAACTGTGTGACACTGAAAAAATGTCCTTCTTACTCGGAGAAGATGATAGTACAGCTGCACTAGCGGCTAAATATGTGCCAGCTATACATAACGCCAGAGACCGCTAATTCTCTGGAGTGACCCACTGTATTTATTCTGTATTTATTCATCTATTAAGATAGATTATTTTTATTTATCTATCTATTTACAATGTTACATATTTTATTTGTTTGTTTGTTTGTTTGTTTTATTATTTATATATATAATATGTTGATGCTTTGGTAACATTGTGTTACACAGTCATGCTAATAAAGCTAATTTGAAATTTGAATTAGAAATTTGAGAGAGAGAGACACAGAGAGAGACACACAGAGTGAGAGAGACACAGAGAGAGAGAGAGAGAGAGAGAGACAGAGAGAGACAGAGAGAGAGAGACAGAGAGAGACACAGAGAGAGACAGAGAGAGACAGAGAGAGAGAGACAGAGAGAGACACAGAGAGAGACAGAGAGAGAGAGAGAGAGAGAGAGACACAGAGAGAGAGAGAGAGAGACAGAGAGAGACACATAGAGAGACAGAGAGAGAGAAAGAGAGAGAGAGGAGAGAGAGAGAGCGAGAGAGAGTGAGAGAGAGACAGAGAGAGAGAGAGACAGAGAGAGATAGAGAGAGAGAGAGTGAGAGAGAGACAGAGAGAGACACAGAGAGAGAGAGAGAGTGAGAGAGAGACACAGAGAGAGAGGGACAGAGAGAGAGAGTGAGAGAGAGACAGAGAGAGACAGAGAGAGACACAGAGAGAGAGAGAGAGAGAGAGAGAGAGAGAGAGAGAGAGAGAGAGACACAGAGAGAGAGGGACAGAGAGAGAGAGTGAGAGAGAGACAGAGAGAGACACAGAGAGAGAGAGTGAGAGAGAGACAGAGAGAGACACAGAGAGAGAGAGAGAGAGAGAGAGAGAGAGAGAGAGAGAGAGAGACACAGAGAGAGAGAGACACAGAGAGAGAGAGAGAGAGAGAGAGAGAGAGAGAGAGACACAGACAGAGAGAGACAGAGAGAGAGAGACAGAGAGAGACACAGAGAGAGACAGAGAGAGAGAGAGAGAGAGAGAGAGACACAGAGAGAGAGAGAGAGAGACAGAGAGAGACACATAGAGAGACAGAGAGAGAGAAAGAGAGAGAGAGGAGAGAGAGAGAGCGAGAGAGAGTGAGAGAGAGACAGAGAGAGAGAGAGACAGAGAGAGATAGAGAGAGAGAGAGTGAGAGAGAGACAGAGAGAGACACAGAGAGAGAGAGAGAGTGAGAGAGAGACACAGAGAGAGAGGGACAGAGAGAGAGAGTGAGAGAGAGACAGAGAGAGACACAGAGAGAGAGAGTGAGAGAGAGACAGAGAGAGACACAGAGAGAGAGAGAGAGAGAGAGAGAGAGAGAGAGAGACACAGAGAGAGAGAGACACAGAGAGAGAGAGAGAGAGAGAGAGAGAGAGAGACAGAGAGAGAGAGAGACAGAGAGAGAGAGAGAGAGAGAGAGCAGTGGTGGAGTACAAGTAGAAGTACTGAAAAATAATATGACTCAAGTAAGAGTAAATAAGTATTTGCTTTCAAACTAGTCAAGTACTACAAAGTACTTTAGTATTATTTTTCTATTTTTACCCAAAATGGGGAGATGATATCGATATTGAGCGCTAAACACACACATCATCGGTTTCTTTCATACTGGAAGCCCAGTACTGATTCATCCCTCACGCAGAAAGTCCACAAGTGAGATTCACAGAAGTATTAAACTATATAAAGGAAATGCCTTTTATAATAATATGCAAATAGGGACGTTTTGACTGAAACATAAAGACAAACACATGATAGCGATAATATATCTGTATTCATCTATATCAGGTATTATCATGAGAATGATGTATGTATTTAAAGAGATAGTTCACCCAAAAATGAACATTAGCCCATGATTTACTCTCCCTCAACTCATCCTAGGTGTGTGTGACACTCTTCTCTCAGACGAACACAATCACAGTTATATTAAACATGTCCTGGCTCTTCCAAGCTTTATAATGTAGTGAATGACTGGAGAACATTTGAAGCCCAAGAAAGTGCATCCATCCGTGATAAAAGCGCTCCACTTTTACTCGTGTGGCGCAAGTCGAATTGCGTAGTATGCGTACGGTCGTCTGGCGGAAGCAAGTTATTTTAGATTATAAAGTAATAAATATGGGTATGTTTCTTACAAAAACCCAGGGCTTCGCTTCCGAAGGCCTTTAGTAACCCACTGGAGCCGTGCAATTTGTAATTTGTAATTAGTTTTTTTCCAAATTTTTTCCAGCCATTTACTCCCGTTATAAAGCTTTGAAGAGCCAGGACATTTGTGAATATAACTGTGATTGTATTCGTCTGAAATAAGAATGTCATGTACACCTAGAAGGACTTGAGGCGAGTAAATCATGGGGTAAATTACATTTTTGGCTGAACTATCCCTTTATAGCAATGTTAATCAACATATCTTGTATCATAGAATGTAATAAAATAATACATACTCTGTGTTAAGAAGCAACATGAAACAAATTTCATTGTATTTCATGTATTGTGATTTTGAAAAGTAAGTCCAGGTAAGATCATTTCACGTTTCAGTTAAATTTCATAATTGAAAGCAAAGAAGAAAAAGTGAGAGGTCCCATAAAAAAAGAGAGATTTACAACAGTATGAATAAAAAAGTTCCAGTAAAAAAAAACATTAAGTGGTGTACATGTTACATTAAATTCTCCTTTTTTTTCGTTCTACCACTTTCGGGCTCCACTGTTGCTATAGTAACGAACTACACTTTTACGTTCATCTGAATGACAGATAAATATTGTGATCTTATTTCACTGTTTTTTCAGCTTTGTACAAAGTTTGCTTCGTATATTTCGTTTAACTATGTTGTTTAAGAGGGCGAGATTTACCATTTAATTGAACTGTGTGTGGATGTATTTTAGACACTTACATTGTACTTGCTCCGTCAGTGCAATAACTGCGTCCATGTTATGAGCCGAGTTTTTCATTTACTTCAACTGCTCAGTGCTCTGGTATTATCAATGGGATGACCCATTTCAGGAGTTGCAATAATTAAAATTTAAAATCAGAATATGAGCATATTCACTGAATTGAAACGTAAGCGATACTGATTCAAAACACGAGTGCCCCGCCCCCCAGCCGAACTTTTGATTGGTTTTGCACCTGAGTCAGACCTGTCTGTTATTGGCTGAAGCGCTCCAGATCTGTCTGTTATTGGCCGAAGCGCTCCAGATCTGTCTGTTATTGGCTGAAGCGCTCCAGATCTGTCTGTTATTGGTCGAAGCGCTCCAGATCTGTCTGTTATTGGCCGAAGCGCTCCAGATCTGTCTGTTATTGGCTGAAGCGCTCCAGATCTGTCTGTTATTGGCTGAAGCGCTCCAGATCTGTCTGTTATTGGCCGAAGTGCTCCAGATCTGTCTGTTATTGGCTGAAGCGCTCCAGATCTGTCTGTTATTGGCTGAAGCGCTCCAGATCTGTCTGTTATTGGCTGAAGCGCTCCAGATCTGTCTGTTATTGGCCGAAGCGCTCCAGATCTGTCTGTTATTGGCCGAAGCGCTCCAGATCTGTCTGTTATTGGCCGAAGCGCTCCAGACCTGTCTGTTATTGGTCGAAGCGCTCCAGATCTGTCTGTTATTGGCTGAAGCGCTCCAGATCTGTATGTTATTGGCTGAAGCGCTCCAGATCTGTCTGTTATTGGTCGAAGCGCTCCAGATCTGTCTGTTATTGGCCGAAGTGCTCCAGATCTGTCTGTTATTGGCTGAAGCGCTCCAGATCTGTCTGTTATTGGCTGAAGCGCTCCAGATCTGTCTGTTATTGGCCGAAGCGCTCCAGATCTGTCTGTTATTGGCCGAAGCGCTCCAGATCTGTCTGTTATTGGCCGAAGCGCTCCAGATCTGTCTGTTATTGGCCGAAGCGCTCCAGACCTGTCTGTTATTGGTCGAAGCGCTCCAGATCTGTCTGTTATTGGCTGAAGCGCTCCAGATCTGTATGTTATTGGCTGAAGCGCTCCAGATCTGTCTGTTATTGGTCGAAGCGCTCCAGATCTGTCTGTTATTGGCTGAAGCGCTCCAGATCTATCTGTTATTGGCCGAAGCGCTCCAGATCTGTCTGTTATTGGCTGAAGCGCTCCAGATCTATCTGTTATTGGCCGAAGCGCTCCAGATCTGTCTGTTATTGGCCGAAGCGCTCCAGATCTGTCTGTTATTGGCCGAAGCGCTCCAGATCTGTCTGTTATTGGCCGAAGCGCTCCAGATCTGTCTGTTATTGGCCGAAGCGCTCCAGATCTGTCTGTTATTGGCTGAAGCGCTCCAGATCTGTCTGTTATTGGCTGTAGCGATCCAGATCCGTCTGTTATTGGCTGAAGCGCTCCAGATCTGTCTGTTATTGGCTGAAGCGCTCCAGATCTGTCTGTTATTGGCTGAAGCGCTCCAGATCTGACTGTTATTGGCTGAAGCGCTCCAGATCTGTCTGTTATTGGCCGAAGCGCTCCAGATCTGTCTGTTATTGGCCGAAGCGCTCCAGATCTGTCTGTTATTGGCTGAAGCGCTCCAGATCTGTCTGTTATTGGCCGTAGCGCTCCAGACCTGTCTGTTATTGGCCGAAGCGCTCCAGACCTGTCTGTTATTGGCCGAAGCGCTCCAGATCTGTCTGTAATTGGCTGAAGCGCTCCAGACCTGTCTGTTATTGGCCGAAGCGCTCCAGATCTGTCTGTTATTGGCCGAAGCGCTCCAGATCTGTCTGTTATTGGCTGAAGCGCTCCAGACCTGTCTGTTATTGGCCGAAGCGCTCCAGATCTGTCTGTTATTGGCCGAAGCGCTCCAGATCTGTCTGTTATTGGCTGAAGCGCTCCAGATCTGTCTGTTCTTGGCCGAAGCGCTCCAGACCTGTCTGTTATTGGCCGAAGCGCTCCAGATCTGTCTGTTATTGGCTGAAGCGCTCCAGATCTGTCTGTTATTGGCCGAAGCGCTCCAGATCTGTCTGTTATTGGCTGAAGCGCTCCAGACCTGTCTGTTATTGGCCGAAGCGCTCCAGATCTGTCTGTTATTGGCTGAAGCGCTCCAGATCTGTCTGTTATTGGCCGAAGCGCTCCAGATCTGTCTGTTATTGGCCGAAGCGCTCCAGATCTGTCTGTTATTGGCCGAAGCGCTCCAGATCTGTCTGTTATTGGCTGAAGCGCTCCAGATCTGTCTGTTATTGGCCGAAGCGCTCCAGACCTGTCTGTTATTGGCCGAAGCGCTCCAGATCTGTCTGTTATTGGCCGAAGCGCTCCAGATCTGTCTGTTATTGGCCGAAGCGCTCCAGATCTGTCTGTTATTGGCCGAAGCGCTCCAGATCTGTCTGTTATTGGCAGAAGCGCTCCAGACCTGTCTGTTATTGGCAGAAGCGCTCCAGACCTGTCTGTTATTGGCCGAAGCACTCCAGATCTGTCTGTTATTGGCCGAAGCGCTCCAGATCTGTCTGTTATTGGCAGAAGCGCTCCAGACATGTCTGTTATTGGCCGAAGCGCTCCAGATCTGTCTGTTATTGGCTGAAGCGCTCCAGATCTGTCTGTTATTGGCCGAAGCGCTCCAGACCTGTCTGTTATTGGCTGAAGCGCTCCAGATCTGTCTGTTATTGGCCGAAGCGCTCCAGATCTGTCTGTTATTGGCCGAAGCACTCCAGATCTGTCTGTTATTGGCCGAAGCGCTCCAGATCTGTCTGTTATTGGCAGAAGCGCTCCAGACCTGTCTGTTATTGGCCGAAGCGCTCCAGATCTGTCTGTTATTGGCCGAAGCGCTCCAGACCTGTCTGTTATTGGCTGAAGCGCTCCAGATCTGTCTGTTATTGGTCGAAGCGCTCCAGATCTGTCTGTTATTGGTCGAAGCGCTCCAGATCTGTCTGTTATTGGTCGAAGCGCTCCAGATCTGTCTGTTATTGGTCGAAGCGCTCCAGAACTGTCTGTTATTGGTCGAAGCGCTCCAGATCTGTCTGTTATTGGTCGAAGCGCTCCAGATCTGTCTGTTATTGGCTGAAGCGCAGGGCTCCATCGCAGTAGTTTGAAAAGTGTCTGTCAAATGTCAGCTTGCCCTGTTGCTCCGTCGGCAACTTTGTCAAAGTACTTTGTACTTTTTTTATTTATTTGAAAGATAAATGTAGCGAAGTTGAATACTTTCTTTTTATTCTACTCAAGTAAGAGTAAAAGAACCACAATTTAATTATACTAAAGAAAGTAAAAATAAACGAAAAATATACTCAAGTACTGTAACGAAAGTATTTGTAATTAGTTACTTTCCACCACTGAGAGCGAGAGACACAGAGAGAGAGAGTGTGTGGAGTAAAAGCTGTGTTAATTATTGATGTGATCTCTGTAGACACTGAACACACTGAACTGATGTGATGATGAGCTTCAGTTTGTGATATTAATGAGTGATAATGTTTCTCCTGTAAGTGCGAGTGTATTATAATGCATTGAGCAAGCGAGACAATAATCACACATAGAACATCCATCATTCAAAACGATTCATTTTAGTGAATCACTTTAAACGAACAGCTGAAATGATTCGTTTGAATCCAGTATGTTCTATGCAGTATTTCACATCTCAGATGAACGTTCAGTCGTTCTTCACACTCGCTGTGAGTAGTTTGACTTTAACAGAAAGTCAGCTGAGCTTGTAACAGAGAGCATCAGGTCATTACTCAGATCCTAATGAGTGTAAACTCGAGTTTAACGACGCTGACCCTGAACTGACCGTGATCGTGTGCATCAGGTTCACACCGCACTGCTCCGAGGATCACGTCGAATGTGTGTGTGTGTGTATGTGTGTGTGTGAATATGCATGAGCTCTTTGATGTGAAGCCTGTGTTTAAAGCTTTGACCTCGTTTCCCATCAAAGACCCAGAGAATCCGACACACACCGCATCAATATTTCATCACAAACTGAGGAAATGTGTGTGTGAACGGGAAGATGGCAGCGACTGGCACACACACTAATGTTTCCGTTATGATGAGCGTGACCAATCGTCTTTTGTGTGTCAAACAGTGTCGTCTTTGTCTTTCACAACACACACACACACACACACACACACACACACACACACACACACACACACACACACACACACACACACACACACACACACACACACACACACATCTTCAATCTCTGCACATCTCTGTATTTTTACCTCCATCCATAAGAAGGAAAATCAATTGTTCCTCGAAAGACAGTGAGATCAAATTGATTGTTTTATAGTAGTGTATCTTGAATTAATGTAATGTTATGATATGGATCCCTAGAATGAGAGAATCTTTTACAGTAATGAGATCAAATCGAGATCAAATTGAGAATTTTGCTGAAGTATCTTGATGTTTCTACTGAAAAAAAGAGACTACATACTAATAATGTATGTATCTAATAAATGTAGTGAGAACAAATTGAGAATTTTGGTGAAGTATCTTGATGTTTCTCATGAGAAAATGAAGAAATTGATATCATTAAACCTCTATAGCATCTCGATTGTTTCTCTTAGACAGTTATGAGATGAAATGGAGATCAGATCGAGATCAACCGGATCGATTAAGGTCTTTTACATGAATGCTTTTCGGTTCCGTCAGTCCCATTACTAACGGATTATTTGGTTGCATGTTGACATAGCCAACGTCTCAAACTGAGCTCAGATTTTCTCAAGATCTCAATTTGAACTCAAACATTTCTCACCCAATGATCTTTTGTTACTTGGACTGGATGATGACCAGTGACTCTTGGGTCCGATTCAGGAAAAACATCCAAGACAAAATTTATTCTTCAATGAAGCGTAACCAGTCCAAAGTAACCAGTTTACCTGCTAAAATAGAACAAAAACAGTCATTATTTCGTCTACAATGTAAGTGACTTAATATTAATTACTTGTTTATTGAACTGTCATATGAAATCAGTGTCACATTTTCAATCGTGATGGTATTCTGCACTCTTGGTCCTGTGATGTTGCTTAACTGTATCATATGTTATAAATATAAAAACTTTTTTTTATAAATATGGGATTTGTTATAAATATGGGATTTGTTGTAAATATGGGATTTGTATTAAATCTATATTCATTGGGTCGAAAATCAAATTTAGAATCAAAATCGAATTTAGAATCAAAATCGAATTGGAATCGAATCAAGAATTGGAATCGGAATTGAATCAAGAATTGGAATCGAATCAAGAATCATATTGAATCGAATCAGAATCAAATCGAGTATCGGAATCGAATCAAGAATTGTAATCAAATCGAGAATCGGAACCGAATCGAGAATCGGAACCGAATCGAATCGGAATCAAATCGAGAATTGGAACCGAATCGAAACGGAATCAAACCGAGAATCGGAATCAAATGGAATCGGAATCAAATCGAGAATTCGAATCAGAATCAAATCCAGAACCTGAATCGAATCGAATCGGAATCAAATCGAGAATCGGAACCGAATCGAAACGGAATCAAATCGAGAATCGCATCGAGAATCGGAATCAAATCCAGAATCGGAATCAAAATGAGAATTGGAATCGAAATCAAATCGAGAATCGGAATCAAATCGAATCGGAATCAAATCGAGAATACGAATCAGAAACCAATAGGAATACGACTCTATCACTGTATACATATATAAGCTCTTCAGTATTATCAGCAGCTGTCGCGTTTCTCAGGCGCTGATTACCCTCCTCCCTCCCCAGCTCCTCCTGTCTCAGTCAGGATTCGGCGTTCTGATTCCCCTAAAATCAGAATAAATTCTTGAATTATGTTGCACTTTAAAATCTTGAATTAATGATATCTGCATACATTCATGTTGGTTGTGTTGTTTTAACCCTAAGAAGGGTTATCGCTGCTCTTATCTATGCTAGGCTGCCCAGAACTGAACCAGACCGCCAATCCAAACTGTATGCTAATTGTTAGTCGTATTTGAGGATAGTGTTCCTGACAGAAGTGTGTTTGTGGCTAACCTGAAGTCTTCGTGTGTGTCCGCAGGTGAGCGGTGTGAGATCTCCTCGCGCTCGGGCCGCTGCGCTGACGGTGTGTGTAAGAACGGTGGGACGTGTCTCAACCTGCTGGTGGGCGGCTTCAGGTGCGAGTGTCCGAGCGGCGGGTTTGAGAAGCCCTTCTGCCTCATGAGCGCCAGGAACTTCCCACCGCAGACCTTCCTCACATTCAAGGGCCTTCGCCAGCGCTTCCACTTCACACTCTCGCTCGCGTGAGTATCAAGCTATCGCAACCTGTGCTGGGGAAAGTTCAAGCTATCGCAACCTATGCTGGGGAAAGTTACTTTGAAAAGATTTGTCGTGTTAGAACGGTGTCGTGTTAGAGCGCTGTCGTGTTAGAGCGGTGTCGTGTTAGAGCGGTGTCGTGTTAGAACGGTGTCGTGTTAGAGCGGTGTCGTGTTAGAGCGGTGTCGTGTTAGAGCGGTGTCGTGTTAGAGCGGTGTCGTGTTAGAACGGTGTCGTGTTAGAGCGGTGTCGTGTTAGAGCGGTGTCGTGTAAGAACGGTGTCGTGTTAGAGCGGTGTCGTGTTAGAACGGTGTCGTGTTAGAGCGGTGTCGTGTCAGAGCGGTGTCGTGTCAGAGCAGTGTTAGAGCGGTGTCGTGTCAGAGCGGAGTCGTGTTAGAGCGGTGTCGTGTTAGAACGGTGTCGTGTTAGAGCGGTGTCGTGTTAGAGCGGTGTCGTGTAAGAACGGTGTCGTGTTAGAGCGGTGTCGTGTTAGAACGGTGTCGTGTTAGAGCGGTGTCGTGTCAGAGCGGTGTCGTGTCAGAGCAGTGTTAGAGCGGTGTCGTGTCAGAGCGGAGTCGTGTCAGAGCGGTGTCGTGTCAGAGCGGTGTCGTGTCAGAGCAGTGTTAGAGCGGTGTCGTGTTAGAGCGGTGTCGTGTTAGAACGGTGTCGTGTTAGAGCGGTGTCGTGTCAGAGCGGTGTCGTGTCAGAGCAGTGTTAGAGCGGTGTCGTGTCAGAGCGGTGTCGTGTCAGAGCGGAGTCGTGTTAGAGCGGTGTCGTGTCAGAGCGGTGTCGTGTTAGAGCGGTGTCGTGTTAGAGCGGTGTCGTGTCAGAGCGGTGTCGTGTCAGAGCGGAGTCGTGTTAGAGCGGTGTCGTGTCAGAGCGGTGTCGTGTCAGAGCGGTGTCGTGTCAGAGCGGTGTCGTGTCAGAGCGGTGTCGTGTTAGAACGGTGTCGTGTTAGAGCGGTGTCGTGTTAGAGCGGTGTCGTGTTAGAGCGGTGTCGTGTCAGAGCGGTGTCGTGTCAGAGCAGTGTTAGAGCGGTGTCGTGTCAGAGCAGAGTCGTGTTAGAGCGGTGTCGTGTCAGAGCGGTGTTAGAGCGGTGTTGTGTCAGAGTGGTGTCGTGTTAGAGCGGTGTTGTGTCAGAGTGGTGTCGTGTTAGAGCGGTGTTGTGTCAGAGTGGTGTCGTGTTAGAGCGGTGTCGTGTCAGAGCGGTGTCGTGTCAGAGCGGAGTCGTGTTAGAGCGGTGTCGTGTCAGAGCGGTGTCGTGTTAGAGCGGTGTCGTGTTAGAGCGGTGTCGTGTCAGAGCGGTGTCGTGTCAGAGCGGAGTCGTGTTAGAGCGGTGTCGTGTCAGAGCGGTGTCGTGTCAGAGCGGTGTCGTGTCAGAGCGGTGTCGTGTTAGAGCGGTGTCGTGTTAGAGCGGTGTCGTGTTAGAGCGGTGTCGTGTCAGAGCGGTGTCGTGTCAGAGCGGTGTCGTGTCAGAGCAGTGTTAGAGCGGTGTCGTGTCAGAGCGGAGTCGTGTTAGAGCGGTGTCGTGTCAGAGCGGTGTTAGAGCGGTGTTGTGTCAGAGTGGTGTCGTGTTAGAGCGGTGTTGTGTCAGAGTGGTGTCGTGTTAGAGCGGTGTTGTGTCAGAGTGGTGTCGTGTTAGAGCGGTGTCGTGTTAGAACGGTGTCGTGTTAGAGCGGTGTCGTGTTAGAGCGGTGTCGTGTCAGAGCGGTGTTGTGTCAGAGTGGTGTCGTGTTAGAGCGGTGTTGTGTCAGAGTGGTGTCGTGTTAGAACGGTGTCGTGTTAGAGCGGTGTCGTGTTAGAGCGGTGTCGTGTTAGAGCGGTGTCGTGTCAGAGCGGTGTCGTGTCAGAGCAGTGTTAGAGCGGTGTCGTGTCAGAGCGGAGTCGTGTTAGAGCGGTGTCGTGTCAGAGCGGTGTTAGAGCGGTGTTGTGTCAGAGTGGTGTCGTGTTAGAGCGGTGTTGTGTCAGAGTGGTGTCGTGTTAGAGCGGTGTCGTGTTAGAGCGGTGTCGTGTCAGAGTGGTGTCGTGTTAGAGCGGTGTCGTGTTAGAGCGGTGTCGTGTTAGACCGGTGTCGTGTCAGAGCGGTGTCGTGTCAGAGCGGTGTCGTGTCAGAGCGGTGTCGTGTCAGAGCGGTGTCGTGTCAGAGCGGTGTCGTGTTAGAGCGGTGTCGTGTCAGAGCGGTGTCGTGTCAGAGCGGTGTCGTATCAGAGCGGTGTCGTGTCAGAGCGGTGTCGTGTCAGAGCGGTGTCGTGTCAGAGCGGTGTCGTGTCAGAGCGGTGTCGTGTCAGAGCGGTGTCGTGTCAGAGCGGTGTCGTGTCAGAGCGGTGTCGTGTTAGAGCGGTGTCGTGTCAGAGCAGTGTTAGAGCGGTGTCGTGTCAGAGCGGAGTCGTGTTAGAGCGGTGTCGTGTCAGAGCGGTGTTAGAGCGGTGTTGTGTCAGAGTGGTGTCGTGTTAGAGCGGTGTCGTGTCAGAGCAGTGTTAGAGCGGTGTTGTGTCAGAGTGGTGTCGTGTTAGAGCGGTGTTGTGTCAGAGTGGTGTCGTGTTAGAGCGGTGTCGTGTCAGAGCGGTGTCGTGTCAGAGCGGTGTCGTGTCAGAGCGGTGTCGTGTCAGAGCGGTGTCGTGTCAGAGCGGTGTCGTGTCAGAGCGGTGTCGTGTCAGAGCGGTGTCGTGTCAGAGCGGTGTCGTATCAGAGCGGTGTCGTGTTAGAGCGCTGTCGTGTTAGAGCGCTGTCGTGTCAGAGCGGTGTCGTGTTAGAGCGGTGTCGTGTTAGAGCGGTGTCGTGTCAGAGCGGTGACGTGTTAGAGCGGTGTCGTGTTAGAGCGCTGTCGTGTCAGAGCGCTGTCTTGTTAAAGCGGTGTCGTGTTAGAGCGGTGTCGTGTTAGAGCGGTGTCGTGTCAGAGCGGTGTTAGAGCGGTGTTGTGTCAGAGTGGTGTCGTGTTAGAGCGGTGTTGTGTCAGAGCGGTGTTAGAGCGGTGTCGTGTTAGAGCGGGGTCGTGTTAGAGCGGTGTCGTGTTAGAGCGGTGTCGTGTTAGAGCGGTGTCCTGTTAGAGCGGTGTCCTGTTAGAGCGGTGTTGTGTTAGAGCGGTGTTGTGTCAGAGCGGTGTCGTGTTAGAGCGGTGTCCTGTTAGAGCGGTGTCGTGTTAGAGCGGTGTTGTGTCAGAGCGGTGTCGTGTTAGAGCGGTGTCGTGTTAGAGCGGTGTTGTGTCAGAGCGGTGTCGTGTTAGAGCGGTGTTGTGTCAGAGCGGTGTTAGAGCGGTGTTGTGTCAGAGCGGTGTTGTGTTAGAGCGGTGTTGTGTTAGAGCGGTGTTGTGTCAGAGCGGTGTTGTGTTAGAGCGGTGTTGTGTCAGAGGTGTGTTAGAGCGGTGTTGTGTTAGAGCGGTGTTAGAGCGGTGTCGTGTTAGAGCGGTGTTGTGTCAGAGTGGTGTCGTGTTAGAGCAGTGTTGTGTCAGAGCGGTGTTGTGTCAGAGCGGTGTTGTGTTAGAGCGGTGTTGTGTCAGAACGGTGTTAGAGCGGTGTTGTGTCAGAGCGGTGTCGTGTTAGAGCGGTGTTGTGTCAGAACGGTGTTAGAGCGGTGTCGTGTTAGAGCGGTGTTGTGTCAGAACGGTGTTAGAGCGGTGTTGTGTCAGAACGGTGTTAGAGCGGTGTTGTGTCAGAACGGTGTTAGAGCGGTGTTGTGTCAGAACGGTGTTAGAGCGGTGTTGTGTCAGAGCGGTGTCGTGTTAGAGCGGTGTCGTGTTAGAGCGGTGTTGTGTCAGAGCGGTGTCGTGTTAGAGCGGTGTTGTGTCAGAGTGGTGTCGTGTTAGAGCGGTGTCGTGTCAGAGCGGTGTTGTGTCAGAGCGGTGTTAGAGCGGTGTTAGAGCGGTGTTGTGTCAGAGTGGTGTCGTGTTAGAGCGGTGTTAGAGCGGTGTTGTGTCAGAGTGGTGTCGTGTTAGAGCTGTGTCGTGTTAGAGCGGTGTTGTGTCAGAGCGGTGTCGTGTTAGAGCGGTGTTGTGTCAGAGTGGTGTCGTGTTAGAGCGGTGTCGTGTCAGAGCGGTGTCGTGTTAGAGCGGTGTCGTGTCAGAGTGGTGTCATGTTAGAGCGGTGTTGTGTTAGAGCGGTGTTGTGTCAGAGTGGTGTCGTGTTAGAGCGGTGTTGTGTCAGAGCGGTGTTGTGTCAGAGTGGTGTCGTGTTAGAGCGGTGTCGTGTTAGAGCGGTGTTGTGTCAGAGCGGTGTCGTGTTAGAGCGGTGTTGTGTCAGAGTGGTGTCGTGTTAGAGCGGTGTTGTGTCAGAGTGGTGTCGTGTTAGAGCGGTGTTGTGTCAGAGTGGTGTCGTGTTAGAGCGGTGTCGTGTTAGAGCGGTGTTGTGTCAGAGTGGTGTCGTGTTAGAGTGGTGTCGTGTTAGAGCGGTGTCGTGTTAGAGCGGTGTTGTGTCAGAGGGGTGTCGTGTTAGAGCGGTGTTGTGTCAGAGTGGTGTCGTGTTAGAGCGGTGTTGTGTCAGAGTGGTGTCGTGTTAGAGCGGTGTTGTGTCAGAGTGGTGTCGTGTTAGAGCGGTGTTGTGTCAGAGTGGTGTCGTGTTAGAGCGGTGTTGTGTCAGAGTGGTGTCGTGTTAGAGCGGTGTCGTGTTAGAGCGGTGTTGTGTCAGAGTGGTGTCGTGTTAGAGCGGTGTCGTGTTAGAGCGGTGTTGTGTCAGAGTGGTGTCGTGTTAGAGCGGTGTTGTGTTAGAGCGGTGTTGTGTCAGAGTGGTGTCGTGTTAGAGCGGTGTTGTGTCAGAGTGGTGTCGTGTTAGAGCGGTGTTGTGTCAGAGTGGTGTCGTGTTAGAGCGGTGTCGTGTTAGAGCGGTGTTGTGTTAGAGCGGTGTCGTGTTAGAGCGGTGTTGTGTTAGAGCGGTGTCGTGTCAGAGCGGAGTCGTGTTAGAGCGGTGTCGTGTCAGAGCGGTGTTAGAGCGGTGTCGTGTTAGAGCGGTGTTGTGTTAGAGCGGTGTTGTGTCAGAGTGGTGTTGTGTTAGAGCGGTGTTGTGTCAGAGTGGTGTCGTGTTAGAGCGGTGTTGTGTTAGAGCGGTGTTGTGTTAGAGCGGTGTTGTGTTAGAGTGGTGTCGTGTTAGAGCGGTGTTGTGTCAGAGTGGTGTCGTGTTAGAGCGGTGTTGTGTTAGAGCGGTGTTGTGTTAGAGCGGTGTTGTGTTAGAGTGGTGTCGTGTTAGAGCGGTGTTGTGTCAGAGTGGTGTTGTGTCAGAGTGGTGTCGTGTTAGAGCGGTGTTGTGTCAGAGTGGTGTCGTGTTAGAGCGGTGTTGTGTTAGAGCGGTGTCGTGTTAGTGGCCGCTAAGTTAATAACTAATGATCTTTACAACGGAAGTGAATCAATCAAAACTAACTTCATCTGGATAATAACTTTATTCTAGATCTGCTGTAAAGCCCAAACAATCTGTTACTTTGATTTCCTATTATCACTGTAAAGCTGCTTTCAAACAGTCCATATTGTTAAAGCGCTGTATAAAGGAACGTGACTAGAGTTAATCGTGTTGTTCCACCGATGAAGCCGTCAGCCGTGTTTGTTCATTAGTCAGCGGTTAATGAAGGATGTTTGCTCAGCATAGCGTTATATAAACGTTATTCAGCGCTATTTGTCCGGAATATTTTGATCCGGGAACATCAGGTCGTGTTGATCCGTCAGTCTCCCAATGGGGAACAGATGCTTTTCTTCCTCTCGGTCCCTCACTCTTGTCTTCTGATGAATGCGCTGTCAGTGCGAGTGTATAGAGTGTGTGTTTAGCTTTGAGATGTTCGGGACTGATGAGGGCTTTTTCACGCGGGTTGCTCAGCGCTAAAGGGGTTTAAAGGGTCATACTGTGAGTTTCCAGGACTCAGAACTCTCCAGAAACATCCAGAATGAACACGCTGGCGTCCAGTGTTGGGGAAACACATTACAAGTAACATGAGTTATGTAATCAGATTACTTTTTCAAGTAACTAGTAAAGTAATCCATTACTTTTGAAATTGACGACAAAATATCTAACTTACTTTTCAAATAAGTAACACTATTGTCTAAAAAGTGCAGGGTTGTTACAGCCCAAATTTGGGTCAAATATGGACAAACCCAGCCATTGGGTTACATTTTTTAATTAAAAATTTTAACCCAATGGTTGGATTCATCCATATTTGACCAATAATTAAATATTAAATAAAACAAACATTTGTATGCATTTAATCTCTCTTTATTGACTACTAAAATAAAGATTTTACTTCTAGTTTTTAATGTTTTGAAAGTTGAAAGGTTTTTTTGAGCGGCGCCCTCTACTGGACACGTTGTACAAGTAACTCATTACTTTTCTTAAAAGTATTTCCGAATTAGTTACTTTTTAAGGGAGTAAAAAGACACACTCACTCTCAGTCTCACACTCGCACTCGCACTCGCACACACACACCCACACACACTCGCACTCGCACACACACACCCACACACACTCGCACACACACACCCACTCGCACTCGCACACACACACCCACTCACACTCGCGCGCACCGCGCGCACACACACACACACACACGTACACACACACACACACACACACACACACACACACACACTCACTCACTCACTCACTCACACACACACACACACACTCACTCACTCACTCGCACACACACACACACTCACACGCGCGCACACACACACACACGTACACTCACACACACACACACACACACACACACACACACACACACACACACACACACACACACACACACACACTCACCCACTCACTCACACACACACACACACACACACACACACTCACTCACTCACTCACTCACTCACTCATTCACACACACACACACACACACACACAATTGCACACACACTCACACACACACGCGCGCGCCGCGGACACACACACACATACACTCACATACACTCACTCACTCTCACACACACACACTCTCACACACACACACACACACACACACACACACACACACACACACACACACACACACACACACACACACACACACACACACACACAGGATGGACTCTGATTGGCTTATATCATTGATCAGCTGTTCTGAAAGTGATTCCAACAATCGTTATGGTTGTAGTTGTGCGAGACGTGGCCATTAACTGTGTATGAGCTGGAGGAGAACGAAGCGTGTGTGTGTGTGTGTGTCTCTGGAGATGTGATTATTCTCCTCAGTAACCGGGTCAACAGCTCTAAACCCCTCGGCTAACCCGTCAGAGACACACACACTCGCTCGGCTGTTCGTGAGGAGTTTCTTCAGCTCGGTGTTTTCTGTAGTTTAATAATAACAGCGTCAGGATTTAGTTTTTTTTTGTGAGTGTTTGTTTGATTGTGTGTATTCTCGCTCATGTTTCTCTGCTGCTGCTCACTGACCTACTTTAACTTCATAAATGTGCGGTGTACACCTGGTTTAACACACACACACACCTGTGATGATCTGCTGCTGTCGCCACGGCAACACACTCACTGCTGTCACTGGTTATTAATGCTGTTTAACTCGGTCATCACTAGTAGCAGAATGAAGCCCTAGCAACCGCTTAGTACACTCTAACAACCGCATAGCAACCACGCATATTTCCTTCAGTGTGTGTGTGTGTGTGTGTGTGTGTGTGTGTGTGTGTGTGTGAGTGTGTGTTTAATCTACTGATGTTCCTGCAGCAGAACACCTATTTTAAGACATGATTTGACTGAGAATGGGAATGATGGACTTAGATGATGTGACAACACACACACACACACACACACACACACACACACACACACACACACACACACACACACACACACTCACACTCACACTCACTCACACTCACACTCACACACTCTCACACGCACGCACACACACACACACACACACACACACACACACACACACACACACACACACACACACACACTCACACTCACACTCACTCACACTCACACTCACACACTCTCATACGCACGCACACACACACACACACACACACACACACACACACACACACACACACACACACACACACACACACTCACACTCACTCACACACACACACACACACACACACACACACACACTGATCCTCTCTCTCTGTTCTGCAGGTTTGCGACTCGAGAACCCAACGGTCTGCTGTTGTATAACGGACGCTTTAACGAGAAACACGACTTCATCGCTCTGGAGATCGTTAACGAGCAGATCCAGCTCACGTTCTCCGCAGGTACACACACAATCAACACACAAACGGTCATTGTTATTATCTCGCAATTCAGATTTTTTTCTAAATTTCTAGATACCAACTTCTGAATTGTGAAATAAAAAATTCACAGTTGGATTTTTTTAATTTCATGGCGGTAACTAGCTTCCACATTTTACAGTCGCCTGTTATGCTAATAAACTAATATATGCTAATAAATATAATAAGTATTGTATATAGGTAATGTAATTGCAGTGCTGTAATTAAACTTATTTCCAGTTAATATAACTAATGGTTCCAGTCACATGACCGAGAAGCTCATATCTCATTGGCTGTCAGTTTTATCTCCAGCTCTTTAATGAGTGTGTGTTTAATTTGCATATGAATATGTGTGTGTGTGTGTGATGTAATAACGTAGGCGAGACGAAAACGAGGGTGTCGCCCTTCCTCGTGGGCGGAGTCAGTGATGGCCAATGGCACACGGCACACGTGCACTACTACAACAAGGTGAGCGAGTCATGTGACGACAGGAAGTGACATCACGAGGAGCGTGAGAGACTGGTGTCTGGGCTGATGGCCTCAGGGGCGCGTGTGTGAAATGTAGGACAGATTCAGAGTGTGTGTGTGTATGTGACCTCATGCATTGTGTTCAACTCCTTTAAGACGACACACACACACACACACACACACACACTGGGGTCAGAGGTCAGTAGAAGCATGTCTTTCATTTGTAAATGCTTGTTTTTCGGGATGTCTGTGAATGTCATGCATCATCAAGTTTTGCTTTTATAAGAATTAAAATCCCAGGTGTCATAAACTGTTACATTGTGTCACTTCAACTTCAAATGTGATTCTTTGATCTTGATGACATCATAGAGTCGGTTTATGAGCAGTGATCATTTACTGAAGAAATAACGAAAACACAATGCGTGCGTGTGTGTGTGTGTGCATGTGTGTGTGTGTGTTCGTGTTTCTGTGTGTGTGTGTGCGTGTTTCTGTGTGTGTGTGTGTGTGTGTGTGACCTGCCCAGCGGGGTCAGTCTGAAAGGGGTCGTGACCTCTCCGTGATGAGATCATTCATTAAGTGAGGCTCGTTGTGTCTTTTCGTGTTCGTTCGAGTGGAATCAGTGACGGTTTAAACTCAATCCATAAAAATACACACAAAAAAACATAAAAAGATGCTGGACAGATAATAATACCTCACAGATGAAGATGAAGCTCATCCCGCGTCTGTCTGTGTGTCTGTGGTGTATTTTTATCTTACACTCACTAGCATCTGGATGGTTTTGTTTGAAATAAAATCATAAAAAATAACATAAAAAAGGTAAGTAAAACAATTAATCAACATTTTAGAATTCTATGAACAATTCAGTGTGTGTGTTTGCGTTTGTGAGTTTGTGCGTGTATGTGTGTGTGTGCGAGTGTGTGTGAGCTCCTTTTGTAAAAGTCTCTCTCTCTCTCTCTCTCTCAGCCCGTCCTGAACCGCGCCGGTCTTCCTCAGGGTCCCTCCGATCAGAAGGTCGTCGTGGTAACCGTTGACGACTGCGACACGTCGGTGTCTCTGCGCTTCGGTCACGTGATCGGAAATTATTCATGTTCCGCCCAGGGCAGCCAATCAGGATCCAAAAAGTAAGAGCGTGTGTGTGTGTTGTCACAAAACGGATGACAATCTTTCATGAATTCTTAACGTTAGCGTTCGTTATAGTTATTGTCCGCTGGTGTGAACAGTAATATAGTTCTCTTACGAGAGGTTCTCTCGTATTGCGTAAGTTTAGCTTACGCTACGGGCAAACTTACGCAATACTCGTTCCCTCTCTAGAGAGAACCGAGGTTACGTTAGTAACCGAGTATCGTTATCGTTATAGTTATTGTCCGCTGGTGTGAACACTAATATAGTTATCGTTATAGTTATCGTCCGCTGGTGTGAACACTAATATAGTTATCGTTATAGTTATCGTCCGCTGGTGTGGACACTAATATAGTTATCATTATAGTTATCGTCCGCTGGTGTGAACACTAATATAGTTATCGTTATAGTTATCGTCCGCTGGTGTGAACACTAATATAGTTATCATTATAGTTATCGTCCGCTGGTGTGAACACTAATATAGTTAGGATTATAGTTATCGTCCGCTGGTGTGAACACTAATATAGTTATCGTTATAGTTATCGTCCGCTGGTGTGGACACTAATATAGTTATCGTTATAGTTATCGCCCGCTGGTGTGAACACTAATATAGTTATCATTATAGTTATCGTCCGCTGGTGTGAACACTAATATAGTTATCATTATAGTTATCGTCCGCTGGTGTGAACACTAATATAGTTATCGTTATAGTTATCGTCCGCTGGTGTGGACACTAATATAGTTATCGTTATAGTTATCGCCCGCTGGTGTGAACACTAATATAGTTATCGTTATAGTTATCTTTCGCTGGTGTGGACACTAATATATTTATCGTTATAGTTATCGTCCGCTGGTGTGAACACTAATATAGTTATCGTTATAGTTATCGTCCGCTGGTGTGGACACTAATATAGTTATCGTTATAGTTATCGCCCGCTGGTGTGAACACTAATATAGTTATCGTTATAGTTATCTTTCGCTGGTGTGGACACTAATATATTTATCGTTATAGTTATCGTCCGCTGGTGTGAACACTAATATAGTTATCGTTATAGTTATCGTCCGCTGGTGTGGACACTAATATAGTTATCGTTATAGTTATCATCCGCTGGTGTGAACACTAATATAGTTATCGTTATAGTTATCGTCCGCTGCTGTGGACACTAATATAGTTATAGTTATCGTCCGCTGGTGTGGACACTAATATAGTTATCGTTATAGTTATCGTCCGCTGGTGTGAGCACTAATATAGTTATCGTTATAGTTATCATCCGCTGGTGTGGACACTAATATAGTTATCGTTATAGTTATCATCCGCTGGTGTGGACACTAATATAGTTATCGTTATAGTTATCATCCGCTGGTGTGGACACTAATATAGTTATCGTTATAGTTATCATCCGCTGGTGTGGACACTAATATAGTTATCGTTATAGTTATCGTCCGCTGGTGTGGACACTAATATAGTTATCGTTATAGTTATCATCCGCTGGTGTGAACACTAATATAGTTATCGTTATAGTTATCATCCACTGGTGTGAACACTAATATAGTTATCGTTATAGTTATCTTCCGCTGGTGCGGACACTAATATAGTTATAGTTATAGTTATCGTCCGCTGGTGTGGACACTAATATAGTTATCGTTATAGTTATCATCCGCTGGTGTGGACACTAATATAGTTATCGTTATAGTTATCGTCCGCTGGTGTGGACACTAATATAGTTATCGTTATAGTTATCATCCGCTGGTGTGAACACTAATATAGTTATCGTTATAGTTATCTTCCGCTGGTGCGGACACTAATATAGTTATCGTTATAGTTATCGTCCGCTGGTGTGGACACTAATATAGTTATAGTTATAGTTATCGTCCGCTGGTGTGGACACTAATATAGTTATCGTTATAGTTATCGTCCGCTGGTGTGGACACTAATATAGTTATAGTTATAGTTATCGTCCGCTGGTGTGGACACTAATATAGTTATAGTTATAGTTATCGTCCGCTGGTGTGGACACTAATATAGTTATCGTTATAGTTATCGTCCGCTGGTGTGAGCACTAATATAGTTATCGTTATAGTTATCGTCCGCTGGTGTGGACACTAATATAGTTATCGTTATAGTTATCGTCCGCTGGTGTGGACACTAAAATAGTTATCGTTATAGTTATCATCCGCTGGTGTGAACACTAATATAGTTATCGTTATAGTTATCGTCCGCCGGTGTGAATACTAATATAGTTATCATTATAGTTATCGTCCACTGGTGTGAATACTAATATAGTTATCATTATAGTTATCGTCCGCTGGTGTGAATACTAATATAGTTATCATTATAGTTATCGTCCTCTGGTGTGAACACTAATATAGTTATCGTTATAGTTATCGTCCACTGGTGTGAATACTAATATAGTTATCGTTATAGTTATCGTCCGCTGGTGTGGATGCTAATATAGTTATCATTATAGTTATCGTCCACTGGTGTGAATACTAATATAGTTATCGTTATAGTTATCGTCCGCTGGTGTGAACACTAATATAGTTATCGTTATAGTTATCGTCCGCTGGTGTGGACGCTAATATAGTTATCGTTATAGTTATCGTCTGCTGGTGTGAATACTAATATAGTTATCGTTATAGTTATCGTCCGCTGGTGTGAACACTAATATAGTTATCGTTATAGTTATCGTCTGCTGGTGTGAATACTAATATAGTTATCGTCCGCTGGTGTGAACACTAATATAGTTATCGTTATAGTTATCGTCTGCTGGTGTGAATACTAATATAGTTATCGTTATAGTTATCGTCCGCTGGTGTGAACACTAATATAGTTATCGTTATAGTTATCGTCTGCTGGTGTGAATACTAATATAGTTATCGTTATAGTTATCGTCCGCTGGTGTGGACACTAATATAGTTATAGTTATCGTCCACTGGTGTGGACGCTAATATAGTTATCGTTATAGTTATCGTCTGCTGGTGTGAACACTAATATAGTTATCGTTATAGTTATCGTCCGCTGGTGTGGACGCTAATATAGTTATCGTTATAGTTATCATCTGCTGGTGTGAACACTAATATAGTTATTGTTATAGTTATCGTCTGCTGGTGTGAACACTAATATAGTTATCGTTATAGTTATCGTCTGCTGGTGTGAACACTAATATAGTTATCGTTATAGTTATCGTCCGCTGGTGTGGACGCTAATATAGTTATCGTTATAGTTATCATCTGCTGGTGTGAACACTAATATAGTTATCGTTATAGTTATCGTCCACTGGTGTGAATACTAATATAGTTATCGTTATAGTTATCGTCCGCTGGTGTGGATGCTAATATAGTTATCATTATAGTTATCGTCCACTGGTGTGAATACTAATATAGTTATCGTTATAGTTATCGTCCGCTGGTGTGAACACTAATATAGTTATCGTTATAGTTATCGTCCGCTGGTGTGGACGCTAATATAGTTATCGTTATAGTTATCGTCTGCTGGTGTGAATACTAATATAGTTATCGTTATAGTTATCGTCCGCTGGTGTGAACACTAATATAGTTATCGTTATAGTTATCGTCTGCTGGTGTGAATACTAATATAGTTATCGTCCGCTGGTGTGAACACTAATATAGTTATCGTTATAGTTATCGTCTGCTGGTGTGAATACTAATATAGTTATCGTTATAGTTATCGTCCGCTGGTGTGAACACTAATATAGTTATCGTTATAGTTATCGTCTGCTGGTGTGAATACTAATATAGTTATCGTTATAGTTATCGTCCGCTGGTGTGGACACTAATATAGTTATAGTTATCGTCCACTGGTGTGGACGCTAATATAGTTATCGTTATAGTTATCGTCTGCTGGTGTGAACACTAATATAGTTATCGTTATAGTTATCGTCCGCTGGTGTGGACGCTAATATAGTTATCGTTATAGTTATCATCTGCTGGTGTGAACACTAATATAGTTATCGTTATAGTTATCGTCTGCTGGTGTGAATACTAATATAGTTATCGTTATAGTTATCGTCTGCTGGTGTGAATACTAATATAGTCAAGTCAAGTCATCCTCATTTATATAGCGCTTTTAACAATGTAGATTGTTTCAAAGCAGCTTTACAGAGATAAACATATAATTTAAGGTAAAAGAGATTGGTTTGGTTTTATAGTGGTTCTTGAAAAATGTTTTTTCCAGCTAAAGTTAGTTTTGATTGATTCACTTCCGTCTAAATGATCATTTGTTATTAAATTAGGGGCCGCTAAGACGACACCGTTCTCTCTAAACATACTTTAAACGTGAACCTGTGATAGACGCTGATGGCGTTCACATGCGCATTAAGAATTGATTCTATAGTTATGTGCGTTTGAATATATGTGCGCAGGTTTGTAATTCCTTACAAACCATGCCTAAACAAACTACTTGTCTTGTCTATAAATTTTGATGCAGAATTTTATTTTATCTTATCACTTATAGTTATCGTTATAGTTATCGTCCGCTGGTGTGAACACTAATATAGTTATCGTTATAGTTAT
>NW_027508829.1:105000-122500 GCF_051911475.1 Siphateles boraxobius | reverse complement strand
TAAAAACCTAATAAAAGGGAAATTCGGCACTGGGATATCAAGTAAAACGAAGCGTGAGACATGGGAGAGGATTTGTTTGCAGATCAGCATTGTGTCGCGGACCCCGGACGACTGCGAGAGGCGGTGCGATGCGCTACAATCTTAGTGAGTTACGAGTCCTCTCCACTGCTTTTAAGCTGTCCCAGATTTAGGTGCTGCTTTTAGGGCTAAAGTGCTTCGTGAGTTACTCTTAGTGAAACCCATGAGGAGTCCTACAGTTAGGAGTGCAAGCCCATTGTTTTTAGGAGTTGCTCCTACTGTAAATTCGCCAGTTAGGAGCTACTTTTAGCCTTAATATTCTTTGTGAATACGGCCCCTGATTTATTCAAAAATATTGAATTAAAATGTGTATATTTATTACATTATTTTTATATTGTTTAATCATTGTACAGTTTATTTTTTGTTATTCTATTTTTATATTGGTTGATACATTTTAACGTAATGTTTTTGTATTATATTACTTTATTTTAGTGTTTAAAAAATTATACAATTTATTTTTGTTGTTATTTTCATTTTAGATTGTTTAATAAACTACAATTTATTTCTATTCTATTATTTTATTTTAATATCAGTTAATAAATTAAACAAAGAAAAAAATTTGTTTAATACATTTTATATTTTTATTTATTTGTTATGATAAATTTTTTATATTGTTTTATAATTTGTAAAAAAAAAAATTATATTGGTTGATAAATTGTAATGTAAGTTTTTGTATTATACTATTTTATTTTAATGTTTAAATAATTTTACAATTTAATATTGTTTAATAAATGAAACAATAATTTGATATTGTTTAATACATTTTATAATTTATTATTATCTTTTATTAATAGGCCTACATTTTATAATTTATTATTATTGTATTATTTTATTTTGATATTTGAGTATTTAGTATTTTAGTATTTTAGCTATATTATTATTTATTTAATTTTAATATTGTTTAATAAATTATTTTAACAAATATATTTTTATATTACTACATTTTATAATTTATAATGATTATTATTATAATATTATTTTTATATTTGAGTATTTAGTCAAATACATTTTTAATTATATTTTTTATTTTAATATTGTTTAATAAATTAAAAAATATAATTTTATCGCATATTTATATATTTTAAAATTTATTATTTTTATTATATTATTTAATTGTTATATTAAACTTCTATCTAAAGCATTAAAAAATCCAAGATTTATAAAAAATCCCCTTTAAACCTGTAAAGCGCATCATTACCGTCATGATGATGCGATCATTCTCTCCTCAGGATAATCACTTCCTGCCGGCGTCAGGTGACGTGTGTGTGCTGTGCGAGTGTTACGCCGTGGGCTCGTTCTCCCGCGCGTGTGACCGGGTCACGGGTCAGTGTCAGTGTAAGCCAGGGGTCATAGGTCGCCAGTGTGACCTCTGCGATAACCCGTTCGCCGAGGTCTCGTCCAGCGGCTGCGAAGGTCAGACTCTCACACCCATCATACGCTGTTTTTCAGTGACCCTTCCCAGGATTCCTCCAGTCACGTGTGTGTGTGTGTGTGTGTGTGTGTGTGTTGCAGTGATCTACGACAGCTGTCCTCAGGCCATCGATCAGGGAATCTGGTGGCCAAGGACTAAGTTCGGTTTACCGGCTGCCGTCTCGTGTCCGAAAGGATCCATCGGTAAGAACCAAACACAATTTAAAGGGTCCTATAATGACCTTTTCACAAGATGTAAAATAAGTCTCAATAAAGTGTGTGTGTGAAGTTTTAGCTCAAAATACCCCACAGTTATTTTTATATAGCATGTTAAAATTGTCACTTTTTGAGGCTGAGCAAAAACACGCAGTTTTTGTGTGTGTCCCTTTAAATGCAAATGAGCCGCTGCTGCTGAGGCACAGGGGGCGGAGCTTCAAGAGCTTGTGTGTGTGTGTGTGTGTTAGCAGCTCTGATTACCTCACACAGACACACGCTGAAAATTTAATAAACTTAGCCTTTTATGTTCAAACCGGAGTTTGAAAGATGGAGAGACTCAAGAAGAAGTGACGACATGTAGACAACATTTCTGAATGGTCACTGATTAGTACAGGTATATTCTGTCATAATAATCTATAAATCGAGTTCCTGGGGGCGGGGTTTATGTAAATTTTAGGGTTAGTGATGTCACTATTGTAGTTCCTACCAGCCGTTTGTTGAAGTCCTTAAAAAGCGATTTCTGTTAAATAATATCTCCATTTGCTTTGTACTCTGAGTCATAACTGCAGATGTTGTTTATGCTCAAACATTACACACTAACTAAAGTTAGAAAAGGTAAATCATAATCAAACACACCCTTATCTTTCTGATGCTGCTCAAGTAGCCGTTAATTATTATTATTATTTCTAATTAAATTAATGTTCTTTACTTTAGTTCAATGTTTTTATTTAATATTCTGTATTTTATGGTACTAAATTATATTTATGCAATATTTAATCCGTTTATTACATTTTTAAGCATTGACCTAAAAAAATGAAATTTCTAACTTAAACTGTAATAAATCTTGAATGCTTTGGAGCCTCTTCTTAAAGAAGACGCTTGATAGATTATTGCTGAAGTGTTAAAAGTTAACTTAAACCTAACTTTTTAAAGTTTATTGTTATGGAAAATCTACAAAAATACTATTTAAAATTTTTATATGAAATATATATATTTTTCAAAACATGTTTAACTCTAAAACTGTGAGAAAATCAAAGTCATAAATCTAAACAAGTGTGAGCTGATATCTCAGTAAATGAGCGTTCAGTGAGATGCAGTACCGAACGCTTCCACTAGAGGAAACTCTCACATTCATTTCCAATGCATCATTTTTAATCACAAACAATCCAACTGTGACTATTTTTTTCGGGACCATTTAATCTTTTTGAATCATGTCCATGATTTCTTTGTGTTCACATTAGGACTGCAACAGCTAATCGATAAAATCGATAATAAAAATCGTCCTCAAAAATGTCGATGATCCCGCACCGATCCCGCACCGTTCCCGCACCGATCCCGCACCGTTCCCGCACCGATCCCGCACCGTTCCCGCACCGTTCCCGCATCGATCCCGCACCGTTCCCGCATCGATCCCGCACCGTTCCCGCATCGATCCCGCATCGATCCCGCACCTATCCCGCACCGATCCCGCATCGATCCCGCACCGATCCCGCACCTATCCCGCACCGTTCCCGCACCGATCCCGCACCGTTCCCGCACCGTTCCCGCACCGTTCCCGCACCGATCCCGCACCCAACCCGCACCGATCCCGCATCGATCCCGCACCGTTCGCGCATCGATCCCGCACCGTTCCCGCATCGATCCCGCACCGTTCCCGCATCGATCCCGCATCGATCCCGCACCTATCCCGCACCGATCCCGCATCGATCCCGCACCTATCCCGCACCGATCCCGCATCGATCCCGCACCGTTCCCGCACCGTTCCCGCACCGATCCCGCACCGATCCCGCATCGATCCCGCACCGATCCCGCACCGATCCCGCACCGATCCCGCACCGATCCCGCATCGATCCCGCACCGATCCCGCATCGATCCCGCACCGATCCCGCACCTATCCCCCACCTATCCCGCACCGATCCCGCACCGATCCCGCACCGATCCCGCACCTATCCCGCACCGTTCCCGCATCGATCCTGCACCGTTCCCGCATCGATCCCGCACCGTTCCTGCATCGATCCCGCATCGATCCCGCACCTATCCCACATCTTTGACAGATGTGTGTGCTGTTTAATGTGTGATATGTTTCCTCAGCGCAAAACTTTCATTCTCTGTGTTTAACTGCGCAGGAACCGCGATCCGACACTGTGACGAACACAAGGGCTGGCTCTCACCCAACCTCTTCAACTGCACATCCCTGAGCTTCAGTGCACTCAAGACACTGGTGAGACACACAAACACACACACACCTCTTCAACTGCACATCCCTGAGCTTCAGTGCACTCAAGACACTGGTGAGACACACACACACACACACACCTCTTCAACTGTACATCCCTGAGCTTCAGTGCACTCAAGACACTGGTGAGACACACACACACACCTCTTCAACTGCACATCCCTGAGCTTCAGTGCAATCAAGACACTGGTGAGACACACACACACACACACACACCTCTTCAACTGCACATCCCTGAGCTTCAGTGCACTCAAGACACTGGTGAGACACACACACACACCTCTTCAACTGCACATCCCTGAGCTTCAGTGCAATCAAGACACTGGTGAGACACACACACACACACACATCTCTTCAACTGCACATCCCTGAGCTTCATCACACTCAAGACACTGGTGAGACACACACACACACCTCTTCAACTGCACATCCCTGAGCTTCAGTGCAATCAAGACACTGGTGAGACACACACACACACACACACACCTCTTCAACTGCACATCCCTGAGCTTCAGTGCACTCAAGACACTGGTGAGACACACACACACACACACACACCTCTTCAACTGCACATCCCTGAGCTTCAGCACACTCAAGACACTGGTGAGACACACACACACACACACACAAACACACACACACACACACCTCTTCAACTGCACATCCCTGAGCTTCAGTGAGCTCAAGACACTGGTGAGACACACACACATACACACACACCTCTTCAACTGCACATCCCTGAGCTTCAGTGCACTCAAGACACTGGTGAGACACACACACACACACACACACACACACACACACACACACACACACACACACACTTCTTCAACTGCACATCCCTGAGCTTCAGCACACTCAAGACAAACACACACACACACTCTCTCTCTCTCTCTCTCTATCACTCTCTGCTACTGCATCATTCTCATGTGTGTGTGTGTGTGTGTGTGTTCGTGTCCACAGTCGGAGCGTCTGGCGCGTAACGCGTCTCTGATGGACTCCGCTAGCGTCCAGCACACGGCGGCTCTGCTGCGGAACGCTACGAGGAACGCGAGTGAGTTCTACGGCAGCGACGTGAAGCTAGCGTATCACCTGACGAGCTCGATCCTGCAACACGAGAACGGTCAGCAGGGCTTCAACCTCAGCGCAACGCAGGATGTGCAGTTCAACGAGGTACGCTCTATCAGCGGTTAGCTGAAGTGTTGTGTTAGCTGAAGTGTTGCGTTAGCTGAAGTGTTGTGTTAGCTGCAGTGTGTTGTTTATCAATACTAGTTTAATCTGGAAATCCGACTCATTTTAGCGAATCGGTTCATTCAAACTGTTCAGGTTAACGAACCAGTTCAAAAAATGATTCATTCGTTCGTTTGATTCTTTGCGTTTTTTTCATGGTCTGAGAACATTTAGCCCTCTCACTGTATTCCACTATTTTATTTAATTGTTAATTAGGCAGTATCAAACACCGATCTTCAACCAGATAATATTCTGAATGTTCTGATCCAATATGACATCTGACCTGTAATGCCTGAATCATAATCATAATCATACACCGTTCGTTCGTTGGGCAGAGGAGGACTGAGCGACTGAGTCTGGTTTCTCCACCAATCGCGATGCATGGATATAAAGTCCCAGCACTAACTTGACTATCTTCACCATGACTGTGCTCTTTCTTTGATTAGCACCTGATGCAGGTGGGCAGTGCCATCCTATCCGCGAACACACGCGGGCACTGGGAGTTTATCCAGAAGACGGAGGGCGGCACGGCATCACTGCTTCAACAGTTCGAGGAATACACCAACACACTCGCCCAGAACATGAGGAAGACCTACCTGAGCCCCTTCACCATCGTCACGCCCAACATCGGTCAGGACACGCATGCACACACACTTCCTCCTGTCAGCAAGCATAGACGTGCAATATCAGTGTTTCTGATTGGCTAAAGAACCACAGGCCACGCCCACTGACTCTTTCAGTCAGTAATAGACGTGTGATCATCACAACATTTCAGTGAAATCTGTCAAAGGCATTAGTGGTATCTTATGTGATATAGTGTTAGTAGGGCTGCCCTCGACTAAAGAATGTTCTAGTCTACTAGTAGTCATTAATTTATTCCATTAGTCGACTAATCGCGCGTTTATATTCATAAGCCATAAATCATAATAATGCCCCTTTAATTCCACATAAAATACAGAGCCTAATCAGCGCTCACATGCACACATAAAGCTTGCCACGGCGCAACGGCTAATGTAACGATTATGAATGTGTCATGGAAAAAAACTAACAGGAGAAGACCATCTAAACAATTAAATCATTTATTGTTGTTGTTTTCTGTTTTTTCAGCTGCAGAGATTAAGTCACAATGCTGACTCGTCATCTCCGCAGTAGTGGACGCGCCTATATGCACGTTTCATACAGATTACACAATCTGAGATGATTTTATTTTCTATTAGAATCTGTTCATTCTAATGTAGACATTTCAAGCTTTCTATAGATATATTTCTCATGTCCGTGAGGCAAGTACACGCTGAGTTTCTGTTCATTTATGTGATGCGCTGAAGTTCATAGAGACCGAGACGGCAGAAAGCACCATTATTTTACAAAAGCATAACGTTTTGTTGTTATTGTGAGTTTAAAGAAATAAAAGTAGACCCTTTCCAGTTTGCATTACTCTTATCTGTGTGACCAAAAATGAGGGAGTATTTTAAATTAAATGCAGTGATGTGTATGTCATGCAGTAAGCGGCTCTCCACACAAACACGCCTCCACGCCTAATAATAGCGCGCATTTGTCTAGGTTAGCATTAGAGCGAGCAGACTTTTAAAGTTGCTACTACTTGCATGTTTAAAGTTATATAATCCGTATTTGAGGTGGATGAATGATAGGCGAATGTTTGGATTTCCTGCCGTTAACGATTTGTCCGTCACAGACTGTGTGATTTCACCACTTCCTGTAGAGTTTTTTTTAGAGGTGGGCATAGATTAATTTTTTAATCTAGATTAATCTCACTGTAATCTTGGAATTAATCTAGATTAAAATGGCTCATTTTAATTCTGCCGAAGTCAAATAATGACTAAGAGTAAGTCTTTGAGAATAGTTCGCCTCACGTAGGGATGTGAATTTCTGCCAAAAGTGCCATTCGACAATAGAGGAGCAAAATAACTAAAAGAAGACCGACTAACCGACTAATAGAATCTTAATCGACCAAACCTCTTCTAGTCGACTAATGGTTAGTGGACTATTAGGGGCAGCCCTAAGTTTTAGTGTTTTGGTATTGTATAAGGACTCGTGCGTGTGTAATTCCAGTCATCTCCATCGATCGTTTGGAGAAGATGAATTTCGCAGGAGCCAAACTTCCACGGTATCAGTCTCTGCGCGGGCCACGCCCACTCGACCTGGAGACGGCCGTCACTCTCCCCGACTCCGTCTTCATCCCTGCCCCTGAGAGCAAAGGTCACCGGCACCACAGCGAGCCAATCACAGAGCCCGGCAGGAACCACACGGCCAATCGGAAGAGACGACACCCGGAGGAGCACGAGCAGGACGCCATCGCTAGCGTAATCATCTTCCACAGCCTAGCGGCACTGCTACCCGAGCGATATGACACGGACAAGAGGAGCCTGAGGTGAGAGCGGACCAGATGAGTGACTGAGAGACTATGATCACTGATTCACTGATCTAACGCCGTGTGAGTGTGTGTGTGTGTGTGTGTGTGTTTAGGGTTCCCAAGCGTCCAGTCATCAACACTCCTGTGGTCAGTATAACGGTTCATGATAACGAGGAGTTATTGCAGCACAATCTGGATAAACCAATCACGGTGCAGTTCCGCCTGGTGACCACTGAGGAGCGCTCTAAACCCATCTGTGTGTTCTGGAACCACTCCATAGTGTGAGTACTTGCATGATTAATACTCAAATGCTTGCATTATTGTGAGTACTTGCACGATGAATGCTCATATACTTACATGATTGTGAATACTTACATCATTAATACTCATATACTATATGATTGTGAGTTTTCACACGATTAACACTCATACTTGCACTATTGTGAGTACTTACACGATAAATATTCATATTGTCTGTGTGTGTGTGTGTATATATATATATATATATATATACATATATATATATATATTAGTGCTGTGCGTTAAACGCGTTATTAACGGCGTTAACGCAAACACATTTTAACGGCGTCAATTTTTTTATCGCGAGATTAACGCTCTTTTTGGCCTAGCAAACTTGTATTTTTTTCACATGCTGTTGCAACAACTAGTAACGTTAGAAAAACTACATCACACCGGATAGCTAGACCGGAAACAAAACAACAGGCACACCGCACGTACTTGTTTGGGCTTGCGCGCCGGCCAAAGAGTAGTAGGCTAACGTTACGTTTTGAGTGGATGGCGCGAGCGCGATACGCCGATCTAGAGACGTGCACTCTCAACGCAATAGAGTGCGGCGCGGGACTAGATTTGATGGCCGAGTGCGAGGGCGGGCTCGAGCGGTAATGCACTCACTCTGTGTGCGGATACGGGAGAAATAAAACGATTCGCGGGACTCCCGCAAACTAGAAATATCTATGAATAAAACATAAAAACTAATAAATTTTTATTCATATGTTGCAGAAAAGCAACAAGAACAACTAAAACAAAATAGAAACGATTTACAGGCCAGAGTTTCTTTTTATAACATGTTTGCAGCGTTGAGGGATGTAGCCAATCAAAGACATATGTGTTGATTTCTTGAACGCAATGGCCAATCAGAAGCATTTAAAATAGACTCCCCTCACCGCTCAAAGCAGACTTTTTGTTCAGTGCTGAATTCTGTATGCTGGCAAATCCTCTAATTATAACAAACAAAGTGTATATATTATGAAAGATGCATTGTGCAGTCAGCTTCACTGATAATAACAGATGTGTGAGATTGCGATGAACTGATGTCAGCTTTTTAGGAATTATTAAGGGAGCGCACTTTGCGCGCATTCAGTCATGCCAAACCATGCACTCAGTAGCCTGCTGGCTTTTATGTTATAACAGTGGTTTGTGTGTTAATGCTTTAATAACAAATAATTTATCAGGAGCATTTATGCTGATGTGTATGGTGGCGACACGTAGGCGAAAGTATTTGGAGGTAGCCTACAAAAAAAGAGTCTATTTGCGGGCGGGAGCGGGACAAAAATGTTGCGGGCGGGAGAAAGTAACATAGAAAGTAGTTGAGAACGTCAGTTATAACGACCCACCCACGTATTAAAAAAATGGACGGGTTTAAATCGGGCTCGGGCTCATAATTACAGTTTATGTGTCGGGCCGGGCCGAGCTCGGACACAATGCGCACGGGCTCGGGTCGGGCTTGATTTTTTTGGCCCCATCTAAGCTCTACAATGGATGACTTCAGACAGAAACACATGGATACCACAGCTAAGAACAAACTTACTGCTGATCCACTTTTCCATGTTGATAAGAGCATTAAAATTAGAAAAAATAATGAGACAAATAGAAATCAAGGGACATTTAGAATAGATAAAAATGTGCGATTAATCGCGAGTTAACTATGGCATTAATGCGATTAATCGCAGATAAATATTTTAATCGTTTGACAGCACTAATATATATGCTTAGCAACCACATAGGAACACCCATTCAGAACACCTAAAATCTTCTTGTCAAACACTTTGTATATAATTTGTAAATATAAGATGTGTGTGTGTCTGTGTGTGTGCAGTACGGGCGGTCCGGGCGGCTGGTCCTCGAAGGGTTGTGAGGTGGTCTTCAGGAACAGCACTCACATCAGCTGCCAGTGTTACCACATGACCAGCTTCGCTGTGCTCATGGACATCTCACGCCGAGAGGTGACACACCCAATCTAACCATAATAACCTGCTTACAACAAAGTCTTGTGTAGTTTCTTTATTTGGTGACAACCTGAAAAAACATTGGTTTTTTTTAGCCCCAAACCACCTTTTTTGGTCTGGGACAATATATCGATGCATCGTGAATCGAGAAATGATTCTGGATCGATTCCAATTTTTCAGAATGCATCGCGATTCTCTCTCGAATCGATTCTGAGTTTAGTTTTTAACAGCAGATAGCACTGTGTGATGGCACTGTGTGTAAACAGCTGTAATCTGCTGGCTTCCAATGCCTTACACACACCACTTGAACCTTCTATAAAATAATCATTCATAAAGTACGGAAAGGTTGAAGGGAATTACAAGGGTGTTTGCAGTGGGCTGTTTACTTTATTCTCGCGTCATAAAAGCATTCTGAGGTGCGAGTACATTCTCAGAATCAGCCGAACGCACGAGCGCTCTTCTTCGTGAGCATTTAAGCGTGCGGTTAAATACTAGCCTAGAGCGTCATCTTCTGTTAAAAACTAGCCTAGAGCGCCATCTGCTGTTAAAAACTAAGCTCAGAATCAATTTGCGATGCATTCGGAAAAAATTGGAATCGATCCACGAATCGTGATGCATTGATATAATGTCCCAGCCCTAATAGACATAAACATGTTGACTGTGACTCTAGATAGTTGTCTGAACTTGTTCATCCAGATAGCAACATTAGGGACTTTCTCACCGGAGGAGCCTTTTCCTAGTTCCTAGAACTATTGGCAGAAGTTCCCGCATGAACTATGAACAATTTTAGTTCTAGGAACTCCTTTTGGAGGAACTAATTTACTCCTACTTCAGAGTCGGTCTAAACCAGCGCTATAGGAAGTACAGTGACGTTAGTGTTCGCTGATTGGCCGAACGCACGAGAAACACCAGCCACCGCCATTTTAAAAAAAGGCTGTGTACACAGATTATAGCCTATATATTTACTCCACTAACTAACTCTACGAACACGCAACAAGGAAAACGTTCCTATGGGAACCATTAGTTCTCGGGGGACTATCCTGGTGGCTAGTTCCTATAACTAAGTTCCTATAACTATCCAGTGCGAAAGCCCCTATAGTGTCGGCCCAGATCCAGCCCACATCTAGTACATCTGGAATCCAGACGGACTGGATCTGGGCCGACACTATGTTGCTGTCTGGGCAGAAATGAAGAGCTGAACAAATGTGTGTCTGTGCTTCAGAACGGAGAGATCCTGCCGGTGAAGCTGATCACGTGGAGTTCGGTGGGCGTGACGCTGGGCTTCCTCTTCCTCACCATCGTCTTCCTCTCCTGCCTGCGGGCCGCCAGCAGCAACAAGACCAGCATCGTCAACAACGGGGCTTTCGCACTCCTCATCGCACACCTCATCTTCATCCTGGGCATCAATCAGGCCGATAACCCGGTAACACACCCCTTGTGTGTGTGTATGTGTGTGTGTGCGCTTGAGAGTGAGTGAGTGTTAGAGTGTTTGAGTGAGTGAGTGAGTATTTGAGTGAGTGAGTGTGTGTGAGTTAGTGTTGGAATGAGTAAGTGAGTATTTGAGTGAGTGAGTATTTGAGTGAGTGAGTATTTGAGTGAGTGAGTATTTGAATGAGTGAGTTAGTATTTGAATGAGTGAGTGAGTGAGTGAGTATTTGAGTGAGTGAGTATTTGAGTGAGTGAGTTAGTATTTGAATGAGTGAGTGAGTGAATGAGTGAGTATTTGAGTGAGTGAGTATTTGAGTGAGTGAGTATTTGAGTGTGTGAGTTAGTATTTGAATGAGTGAGTGAGTGAGTGAGTGAGTATTTGAGTGAGTGAGTATTTGAGTGAGTGAGTTAGTATTTGAATGAGTGAGTATTTGAGTGAGTATTTGAGTGAGTGAGTTAGTATTTGAATGAGTGAGTGAGTGAGTATTTGAGTGAGTGAGTATTTGAGTGAGTGAGTTAGTATTTGAATGAGTGAGTGAATGAGTGAGTATTTGAGTGAGTGAGTATTTGAGTGAGTGAGTATTTGAATGAGTGAGTTAGTGTTTGAATGAGTGAGTGAGTGAGTATTTGAGTGAGTGAGTGAGTATTTGAGTGAGTGAGTATTTGAATGAGTGAGTTAGTATTTGAATGAGTGAGTGAGTGAGTGAGTATTTGAGTGAGTTAGTATTTGAATGAGTGAGTTAGTATTTGAATGAGTGAGTGTATGAGTATTTGAGTGAGTGAGTATTTGAGTGTGTGAGTTAGTGTTTGAATGAGTGAGCGAGTGAGTATTTGAGTGAGTGAGTGAGTGAGTGTGTGTGAGTTACTGTTTTAATGAGTGAGTGAGTATTTGAGTGAGTGAGTGTGTGTGAGTTAGTGTTTGAGTGAGTGAGTGAGTATTGGAGTGAGTGAGTGAGTGAGTATTTTAGTGAGTGAGTGAGTATTTGAATGAGTGAGTATTTGAGTGAGTGAGTATTTGAGTGAGTGAGTATTTGAGGGTGTGAGTTAGTGTTTGAATGAGTGAGTGAGTGAGTATTTGAGTGAGTGAGTGAGTATTTGAGTGAGTGAGTATTTGAGTGAGTGAGTATTTGAGTGAGTGAGTATTTGAGGGTGTGAGTTAGTGTTTGAATGAGTGAGTGAGTGAGTATTTGAGTGAGTGAGTGAGTATTTGAATGAGTGAGTGAGTATTTGAGTGAGTGAGTGAGTGAGTATTTGAGTGAGTTAGTATTTGAATGAGTGAGTTAGTATTTGAATGAGTGAGTGAGTGAGTGAGTATTTGAGTGAGTGAGTGAGTGAGTATTTGAGTGAGTGAGTGTGTGTGAGTTAGTGTTTTAATGAGTGAGTGAGTATTTGAGTGAGTGAGTGTGTGTGAGTTAGTGTTTGAGTGAGTGAGTGAGTATTTTAGCAAGTGAGTGAGTATTTTAGTAAGTGAGTGAGTATTTGAATGAGTGAGTATTTGAGTGAGTGAGTATTTGAGTGAGTGAGTGTGTGTGAGTCAGTGTTTGAATGAATGAGTGAGTGAGTGAGTATTTGAGTGAGTGAGTATTTGATTGAGCTAGTGAGTATTTGAGTGAGTGAGTATTTGAATGAGCTAGTGAGTATTTGAGTGAGTATTTGAGTGAGTGAGTAAGTATTTGAGTGAGTATTTGAGTGTTTGAGTGAGTGTTTGAGTGAGTGTTTGAGTGAGTGTTTAAGTGAGTGTTTGAATGAGTGTTTGAGTGAGTATTTGAGTGAGTGTTTGAGTGAGTATTTGAGTGAGTATTTGAGTGTTTGAGTGAGTGTTTGAGTGAGTGTTTGAGTGAGTATTTGAGTGAGTGTTTAAGTGAGTGTTTGAATGAGTGTTTGAGTGAGTATTTGAGTGAGTATTTGAGTGTTTGAGTGAGTGTTTGAGTGAGTGTTTGAGTGAGTATTTGAGTGAGTGTTTGAGTGAGTATTTGAGTGAGTATTTGAGTGAGTATTTGAGTGTTTGAGTGAGTGTTTGAGTGAGTATTTGAGTGAGTGTTTGAGTGAGTGTTTGAGTGAGTGTTTGAGTGAGTATTTGAGTGTGTGAGTGAGTATTTGAGTGAGTATTTGAGTGTTGAGTGAGTGTTTGAGTGAGTGTTTGAGTGAGTATTTGAGTGTTTGAATGAGTTTTTCCGTGAGTATTTGATTGTGTGTTTTAGTGAGTGTTTGAGTGAGTATTTGAGTGAGTGAGTGTTTGAGTGAGTATTTGAGTGTGTGAGTGAGTGTTTGAGTGAGTATTTGAGTGAGTGAGTGTTTGAGTGAGTATTTGAGTGAGTGAGTGAGTGTTTGAGTGAGTATTTGAGTGAGTGTTTAAGTGAGTGTTTGAATGAGTGTTTGAGTGAGTATTTGAGTGAGTATTTGAGTGTTTGAGTGAGTGTTTGAGTGAGTGTTTGAGTGAGTATTTGAGTGTGTTTGAGTGAGTATTTGAGTGAGTATTTGAGTGAGTATTTGAGTGAGTATTTGAGTGTTTGAGTGAGTGTTTGAGTGAGTGTTTGAGTGAGTATTTGAGTGAGTGTTTGAGTGAGTGTTTGAGTGAGTGTTTGAGTGAGTGTTTGAGTGAGTATTTGAGTGTGTGAGTGAGTATTTGAGTGAGTATTTGAGTGTTGAGTGAGTGTTTGAGTGAGTGTTTGAGTGAGTATTTGAGTGTTTGAATGAGTTTTTCCGTGAGTATTTGATTGTGTGTTTTAGTGAGTGTTTGAGTGAGTATTTGAGTGAGTGAGTGTTTGAGTGAGTATTTGAGTGTGTGAGTGAGTGTTTGAGTGAGTATTTGAGTGAGTGAGTGTTTGAGTGAGTATTTGAGTGAGTGAGTGAGTATTTGAGTAAGTATTTGAGTGAGTATTTGAGTGTTTGAGTGAGTGTTTGAGTGAGTGTTTAAGTGAGTGTTTGATTGTGTGTTTTAGTGAGTGTTTGAGTGAGTATTTGAGTGAGTGAGTGTTTGAGTGAGTATTTGAGTGTGTGAGTGAGTGTTTGAGTGAGTATTTGAGTGAGTGAGTGTTTGAGTGAGTATTTGAGTGAGTGAGTGAGTATTTGAGTAAGTATTTGAGTGAGTATTTGAGTGTTTGAGTGAGTGTTTGAGTGAGTGTTTGAGTGAGTGTTTAAGTGAGTGTTTGAATGAGTGTTTGAGTGAGTATTTGAGTGAGTATTTGAGTGTTTGAGTGAGTGTTTGAGTGAGTGTTTGAGTGAGTATTTGAGTGAGTGTTTGAGTGAGTATTTGAGTGAGTATTTGAGTGAGTATTTGAGTGAGTATTTGAGTGTTTGAGTGAGTGTTTGAGTGAGTGTTTGAGTGAGTATTTGAGTGAGTGTTTGAGTGAGTGTTTGAGTGAGTGTTTGAGTGAGTATTTGAGTGTGTGAGTGAGTATTTGAGTGAGTATTTGAGTGTTGAGTGAGTGTTTGAGTGAGTGTTTGAGTGAGTATTTGAGTGTTTGAATGAGTTTTTCCGTGAGTATTTGATTGTGTGTTTTAGTGAGTGTTTGAGTGAGTATTTGAGTGAGTGAGTGTTTGAGTGAGTATTTGAGTGTGTGAGTGAGTATTTGAGTGAGTGAGTGTTTGAGTGAGTATTTGAGTGTGTGAGTGAGTGTTTGAGTGAGTATTTGAGTGAGTGTTTGAGTGAGTGTTTGAGTGAGTGTTTGAGTGAGTATTTGAGTGTGTGAGTGAGTATTTGAGTGAGTATTTGAGTGTTGAGTGAGTGTTTGAGTGAGTGTTTGAGTGAGTATTTGAGTGTTTGAATGAGTTTTTCCGTGAGTATTTGATTGTGTGTTTTAGTGAGTGTTTGAGTGAGTATTTGAGTGAGTGAGTGTTTGAGTGAGTATTTGAGTGTGTGAGTGAGTATTTGAGTGAGTGAGTGTTTGAGTGAGTATTTGAGTGTGTGAGTGAGTGTTTGAGTGAGTATTTGAGTGAGTGTTTGAGTGAGTGTTTGAGTGAGTGTTTGAGTGAGTATTTGAGTGTGTGAGTGAGTATTTGAGTGAGTATTTGAGTGTTGAGTGAGTGTTTGAGTGAGTGTTTGAGTGAGTATTTGAGTGTTTGAATGAGTTTTTCCGTGAGTATTTGATTGTGTGTTTTAGTGAGTGTTTGAGTGAGTATTTGAGTGAGTGAGTGTTTGAGTGAGTATTTGAGTGTGTGAGTGAGTATTTGAGTGAGTGAGTGTTTGAGTGAGTATTTGAGTGTGTGAGTGAGTGTTTGAGTGAGTATTTGAGTGAGTGAGTGTTTGAGTGAGTATTTGAGTGAGTGAGTGAGTGTTTGAGTGAGTATTTGAGTGAGTAAGTATTTGAGTGAGTTAGTGTGTGCGTACGTGAGTGAGTGTTTGAGTGAGTGTTTGAGTGAGTATTTGAGTGAGTGTTTGAGTGAGTATTTGAGTGAGTATTTGAGTGAGTATTTGAGTGAGTATTTGAGTGAGTATTTGAGTGTTTGAGTGAGTGTTTGAGTGAGTGTTTGAGTGAGTATTTGAGTGAGTGTTTGAGTGAGTGTTTGAGTGAGTGTTTGAGTGAGTATTTGAGTGTGTGAGTGAGTATTTGAGTGAGTATTTGAGTGTTGAGTGAGTGTTTGAGTGAGTGTTTGAGTGAGTATTTGAGTGTTTGAATGAGTTTTTCCGTGAGTATTTGATTGTGTGTTTTAGTGAGTGTTTGAGTGAGTATTTGAGTGAGTGAGTGTTTGAGTGAGTATTTGAGTGTGTGAGTGAGTGTTTGAGTGAGTATTTGAGTGAGTGAGTGTTTGAGTGAGTATTTGAGTGAGTGAGTGAGTGTTTGAGTGAGTATTTGAGTGAGTAAGTATTTGAGTGAGTTAGTGTGTGCGTACCTGAGTGAGTGTTTGAGTGAGTGTTTGAGTGTGTGAGTGAGTGAGTATTTGAGTGAGTTAGTTAGTGTGTGCGTGCGTGAGTCAATGAGTGTGTGTGTGTGTGTGTGTGTGTGTGTGTGAGAGAGTGAGTGAGTGTGTGTGTGTGTGTGTGTGTGTGTGTGTACCCGTGTGTGACACAGCTGTTCTCCCTGCAGTTCCTCTGTACAGTGATGGCCATCCTGCTGCACTTTTCCTGGATGTGTGTGTTCTCCTGGCTGTTCCTGGAGGCCCTACACGTGCACCGCATGAGGAACGAGCTGCGCGACATCAACTTCGGCCCCATGCGCTTCTACTACCTGATCGGCTGGGGAGTCCCGGCCTTCATCACGGGGCTCGCGGTCGGGCTCGACCCCGAGGGGTACGGGAACCCCGACTTCTGCTGGCTCTCCCTCTACGACACACTCATCTGGAGCTTTGCGGGACCCGTCGCATTCGTCGTGTCCGTGAGTGTTTGAAATTAACACCCGCCAACCCTCCAAATGCGGGTTAAAATCAACTGTGTCAAATCACTAGCAAATTTGGTGTGTTACTTATTATGTTTACTCACTTTGCTGGGGAAGTTCGTGTAAAGGCCAAATATGAGCAGATTTAGCACAAATACTGATCATCATGATATATGACAAACGCGGTCTTCATTTCAATGAACGAAAAAGCAAAAAACTTCGCCACCACCATCCCCAAATCCCATTTTTTTTCCTTTCATGTCACTTCCTCCTCCGCCCATTCGCAGTGACATATGTGACCCTGGACCACAAAACCACTCACAAGGGTCAATTTTGTGGACAATATTTGGCTGAGATGCAACTATTTGAAAATATTGAATCTGAGGGTGCAAAAAAATCTAAACATTGTGAAAATCGCCTTTAAAGTTGTCCATTTATGTTCACAATTTAGCTGCATTCACTCACAAAATTAAATGTTTTATACATTTACGGTAGGAAATTTTACAAAATATCTTCATGGAACATGATCTTTATTTCATATCCCAATGATTTTTGTCATAAAAGAAAAATCGATAATTTTGACCCATACAATGTATTGTTGGTTATTGCCACAAATATACCCGTGTGACTCGTGACTGGTTTTGTGATCCAGGGTCACATATATATTCCTAACCCGAGTTGCATGATGATTTACTAAATAAGTACATAAATATCAATATGCACATACTAAATAGTAGTAATAATAATAATAAACAAATACATAACTTATAATAAATAAACTCCAATACAACACTTATTATGGACAAACGGCTACAACAGTGTGTGTGAAAGTGTGTGTGCTTCTCCGTCAGATGAACGTGTTCCTGTACATCACGGCGTCGAGAGCGCGGTGTTCGCTCGGACAGAAGAGATCCGCGCCGGCGTGAGTCTCGTTCACACTCAATCCTCAAGTGTGTGTGTGTGTGTGTGT
>NW_027508829.1:77500-100000 GCF_051911475.1 Siphateles boraxobius | reverse complement strand
AGAGCGGCTCGTACGCGTCCACACACTCGTCCGACAGCGAGGAAGACGAGGGCGAGTTCCTGCAGGAGGAATGCTGGGAAAATCTGGCCACCAGCGGCACCACCAAACCTCATGGTACGACAGACGCGAGTCACGCGATTTGGAGGTTCTGTTAGCGTGTGTCTGTATATGAAATGCTGGACGATAATATAGTTAAATTTCGTGACTAAATTTAAAAATCACAGTTGATATTTGCTATATAGTATATATTACTTTACGAGAGTTTACTGTATAGATGCGAAAAAAGTTGGACATATATATACAACTTTATACGAAAAGCTGGCCGATAAAATAGTTAAATTTTTCGACTACATAAAAAAATCACAGTTGAGATTTACTATATATTACTTTACGAGAGTTTACTGTATAGATGTGAAAAAAGCTGGACATATATATACAACTTTATACGAAAACCTAGATGATAATATAGTTAAAATTTGTGATTACATAAAAAATCACAGTTGATATTTGCTATATAGTATATATTACTTTACATGAGTTTACTGTATAGATGTGAAAAAAGTTGGACATACTTATATATACAACTTTATACGAAAACCTAGATGACAATATAGTTACATTTTGCGACTAAATTTTAAAAAATCACAGTTGATTTGCTATATAGTACATATCGCTTTACGAGAGTTTACTGTATTGATGCAAAAAAAGTTGGACATACTTATATATACAACTTGATATGAAAAGCTAGACGATAATATAGTTACATTTTGTGATCAAATAAATCACAGTTGAGATTTGCTATATAGTATATATTGCTTTACGAGAGTTTACTGTATAGATGTGAAAAAAGTTGGACATATATATACAACTTTATACAAAAAGCTGGGCGATAATATAGTTAAATTTTGCGACTACATAAAAAAATCACAGTTGAGATTTGCTATATAGTATATATTGCTTTACGAGAGTTTACTGTATAGATGTGAAAAAAGTTGGACATATATATACAACTTTATACAAAAAGCTGGGCGATAATATAGTTAAATTTTGCGACTACATAAAAAAATCACAGTTGAGATTTGCTATATAGTATATATTGCTTTACGAGAGTTTACTGTATAGATGTGAAAAAAGTTGGACATATATATACAACTTTATACAAAAAGCTGGGCGATAATATAGTTAAATTTTGCGACTACATAAAAAAATCACAGTTGAGATTTGCTATATAGTATATATTGCTTTACATCAGTTTATGGTATAGATGCGAAAAACAGTTGGACATATATATACAACTTTATACGAAAAGCTGGGCGATAATATAGTTAAATTTTGCGACTACATAAAAAAATCACAGTTGAGATTTGCTATATAGTATATATTACTTTACGAGAGTTTACTGTGTATATGTGAAAAAAGTTGGACATATATGTACAACTTTATACAAAAAGCTAGATGATAATATAGTTAAATTTTGCGATTACATAAAAAATAACAGTTGAGATTTGCTATATAGTATATATTGCTTTATGAGAGTTTACTGTATAGATGTGAAAAAAGTTGGACATACTTTATACAACTTTATATGAAAAGCTGGGTGATAATATAGTTAAATTTTGCGACTACATAAAAAATCACAGTTGAGATTTACTATATAGTATATATTGCTTTATGAGAGTTTACTGTATAGATGCGAAAAAAGTTGGACATATATATTCAACTTTATACGAAAAGCTGGATGATAATATAGTTAAATTTTGCGACTACATAGAAAAATCACAGTTGAGATTTGCTATAAAGTATATGGCTTTACGTGAGTTTACTGTATAGGTAGTCTGACGTAGATTCTGTCTGTCAGATGTGTGGGAGCCTGAGACAGGAAGGGTGGAGGTGGAGACTCTTCCCAAACCAGAGGATGCTGGGACGGAAAACCTGCTTCTGCTGCTGCCCAGTTTACCGAACTCCAGTGCGCAGCCGCACAAAGGTCTGAACGAGCCCAAACATTCTTTTGTCCGAATCCAATGACGATTGCGCATTGTAACGTGTGACCGTGACACGCAGGAATCCTGAAGAAGAAGCTGTCGCCCATCGCCGAGAGGAACGCCATCAACCGCATACACAACCAGCTGTCGGGAGACTCCGCCTCCTCACGCGAGGGTCAAGGGGGCGGGGCCAGACGGGATCATCCGAATGGGACGTCAGCGAGCGGACTAACGAAAACACTCGACAACGACTCGTCTGAATCCGAGTGAGTGATAGCTTTACAGTTGGCGACGATATAAATCTAGCAGTTGAGATTTGCTATATAGTATATATCGCTTTACATGAGTTTACTGTATAGATGCGAAAAAAGTTGGACATACATATCATAATATTATAAATGATCAACTTTTATATCGCTTTTATGCGAATAAAGTTTAATATACTTTATACCGAACTTTATATAAAGAGCTGGACGGTAATATAGGTCAATTTTACGACTTAATTAACCCATAAACTGTCACCCCTCTTTTTGAGAATAGACGTGAAAATGCGAAATGCGAAAATCCGAACTTAAAAGGTTGTAAATCAAGAATGCTTTGGAATATAGACCTAAGTTAGTTTGGTCTTGTTTTAAAGAAGACACTTCATTATTGCACTTAAAATAAAAGTATAAAAAGTTATGGAAGTTTAAATTTACTCTCAATCAAATGTACTGTACTAAACTATGTATTATTTTATATAAAATATATATTTTACAAAATAATTTTTACTCTAAAATAAATATAGAATCAAAGCCATATGTCTAACCAAGTTGTGTTAAAAATTTGAAGTTGATTTTACAAAAATTGAAGTTCCTATGAGATTTTGTTTCGGTGCTGTACCAAAAACATCCACCGGGTGTCTCCACATATTGTGGAGAAAAACATATGGATATCTCGGATGCAAACGAACAATTCGTTCCCGGGACTTGCTGATAATTCAGCACATTTTATGAAGGAACGAATTAGTTTAACGTGGCCAGGATTTACTGAAATGAGAGAATATATTTTGTCCACATGTTACACTATATAGTTACGTTTCGAATTTTGATGTTCCTTTTTCTGCTGACATCATCAATCCTCTTATTGGTCACCTGACATCAAATAGACACACTTTGGCCATTCTTGGATCAGGTTTCGTTCATACGTGTCCGCGATGTGTTTCTTTGCAGATGCTAATGAGCGACGGGGGAATGAAGAGGCGAGGAACAATCTTCCTGTTTCTGTCCCGGTTTGATTTTTCCTACATTTCACGCGACAGCCGATCTGATTCTCCGTGCCAAACGCTGAAGAGAATCGGGCGTTTTTACATTTTTGTTTACATACTTGAAGTGAAGCACTTTTTTATTTCTTTCGTCCTCTCGCCGCATCGAAACAACACTGGCTTATTGTAAAAGTGAAAATATCAGGGAATTTCCTAGATGAAGCTAAAGGCCTGCTGGACTGCGGATAAATGAAGGACTGATGGGAAGGATCTGATTCCTGATTCAAGCCTTGAACTGATGCCTTCTCCACCAGCAGAGCCTTGATTTCGTACCACTGGAGGAGAACCACACTTTTGATACTTGCTCTTTTTGTACATTTTGGGGACATTTTTATACAAACTTTTAAAAAGACTCACGTTTAAAACCTTTTGAATGAAAACCTTTGTATTTTATAGATTAGCAATTGTGTCTGAAATGTAAATTTAAACATTTGTCGCAGTGTTGTACAGATCTCTAACACGTCACACAAAAAACACATGCTGATAGATTCGTCTTAGCCGTCCATATGGAAGCCTCGTTTCCGCCACGGAATAAAAAAATAGAATTGTGAATTTTGTATCTCATGATTTTTTTCTCTCACAACTGCGAGTTTATATCTTGCAATTATGACTAAAAGATAAAAAAGGTAATTTCATCTATATTTCAACTTTTTTCTTACAATTACAAGTTTATATTTCGCAATTGAGAGTTAGAAACAAATATAAACTTATAATTATAAACTTTTATAAATATAACTCATAAGTCACAATTTTGACTTTTTTCTCACAATTACAAGTTTCTTCTTAATTAAAAGTCGTAATTGTGAATTTTGTATCATAATTTTTACTTTTTTCTCACAACTGTGAGTTTTTATCTCACAATTATGACACAAAAAATTAAAAAGGTAATTGCAATTTTATATTTCGCAATTCAGATTTTTTTTCTCGTTTACGAGTTTATATCTCACAAATCTGACTAAATTTAAAAAGTAATTGCGAATTATCTGTTGATCAAATTTAGTTTTGTTAACTTTTGATAAAATTTGAAAAAGTAAAAGTTTTTGAGTTTATATCTCACATTTACATTTTTCTCACAATTGCGAGTTTACATCTTGCAATTCTGACTAAAAAATAAAAAGGTGATTGCAACTTTATATCTCGCAATTCAGACTTTTTTCTCACATCTCAAAAAAATCAAAAATCAGAGTTGTGAGATAAAAATTCGCAATTGCCAAATTTTTTTATTCCGTGGTAGAATTTACGTTTTGACTGTGTAAAGCAAACGCCACTGCCACTGTTGACTTTTAACGCACAATGTGCTGCTCAATCTCCTGAAAAACTCCAACACATCAGAGTTTTGCTGTACAGACATGTTTTATACTCATATGGTTGTGCTTTATTACTGTATTTGTTTCAGTCTCATCACTGGAACCAATTTTAGCTGGAAACACGGCTGGAAACTTTGTAAAACACTGACTTGAAGTAAAACTGTTTTTAATATTTAACGTCTCATTTGTTTTCTCAAACTGTCACTCAAACTTTAATCGAACTCCTAAACATTATCTAGCATTTTTGAGTTTTGCATGTCCAGAAACACTTGCATTCTCTTCAGCATATCTAGCTTTAGTCTAACTGTAATTTATAATTATTTATTTAATTAATTTAATTTTCATAAAATTAGTATTAAATTTTAAATATTTCCATTTTCATTGGTGTAGGATTTAACAATTTTCACTCTGAAATTTCTAGTAAATATCGCAAATAATTACAAAGTAATGACAAGAAACACATTGAATTAAACATTACATTTTTAAGTAGAAATAATGAAATAGTATTTTCTTGTAAAATGTACTGCAGTTATGGAAGCCCATTTCAGCCACATAGGAAAAAAAATCATGCTTTGTTAAATCATAATTATGACAAGTTGTAATTATGACATACTAAGTAATAATGGATCATTTTAAATTCTGACAAAGTTAATTTCAACTTTTTATTTAATAATTATGACAGACGTTTTCAACATTTTAATGTCATAATTATACTTTTTAATGTCGTAATTATTACTTTTTAAGTCAATTTTGACTCAATATGTCAATTATTACTTTCTCATAATTTCGACTTTTCATCAGATAATTATGACTTTGAATGTCATATTTGATTTACAAAAGCATTTATTTTTATGTGGCAGAAATGGGCTTCCGTACCAATAATGTTTACAACAATCAAAAAAATATGTTCATTACAGTGAAGCTTTTCCTAAATCATTTTGTCATTAAAAAAAGTCTTAACAGTTTTTAAAATTTTGCACTCCCAACAAATTCACTCCAGAAAAGTCGAGCTATTCAAAAGAATAATAAATTATTTTGAAATCAAATAACATTGATATATCAGGGAAAATGTACTATAAAGATATAAAGGCACATAAAATATAATTACAGTATTCTTTAATTACAGTGCATCATGTAATCAGCTCCATTTAGTCCATGTGGTTTTTCTCTTATTCACACTTACTGTAGTGTCTATTTTCAGAATAGAATAATAAACTATTTTGAAATGTAAATAACACTGAAATATTGGGGATAATGACTGTAAAAATATAAAGGTACATTACATCATTCTTTAATGCATTCAAAGGATGACGTGCAATAATTAATAAATCGAGTAAAAACAAATTTCAATATCACAAGGTAATAGAGATTATGCTCCAGCTTGGATCCAGAAGACTTCAGATGACCCAACTCCTGTGAATAGATGACACCTACTCCAGAACATCAAACATGGATGATTATACAAAAATATTATTTTATCATTGCTTTTAAATGCACACTAATTTGGCTTAAACTATCTTACAACTACTTTCTGATATATCATCTCATTAAATGCTATTGTTGTTTTGTAACTTTGAAACATGCATTTTGTGTAAAGATGCTTTGAAATGGTATGTATTGTGAAAATCGTTATACAAATGAATGTTTGAAGTAAATTGAATTGACTTGAAAGAGCCATTGCATTGTTGGTTACTTTACCATTTAGAAGTTATGGACCCAATCTGACAGAAGTTAGAAGAGCCATGACACTGTTGGTCCATTTTTAGTAGCATTATGAAGTTGTGGACCCATGATTTTTTCAAACATGACATTAGTTAGAAGAGCCATTGCATTGTTGGCCCAGTTGGTGGCGCTATATCTCAGCTGCCTTTGAGGATACATTAAAAGTTGCACTGATGCTTTATACCCAGTGTGCATGACTGTCACCATGCCAAATTCCAGACATTTCTACTGTAAAATTATAAAGTTATGGATCCATGAATTTGACAAATATGACAAGTTACAAGAGAAATTGCATTGTTGGTCCATTTGGAAGCGCTATATCTCAGGTATGTTTATGGGAGTGTTAAAGGTTTTCCTGATGCCTCATACCCAGTTTGATTGACTGTCACCCTGCTCAATATCAGACAGTTTTACTGTAGCATCATGAAGTTATGGACCCATGAATTTGACATGTGACAAAGTTACAGGAGAAATTGCATTGTTGGCCCAGTTGGTGGTGCTATATCTCAGCTGCCTTTGAGGGTGTGTTAAAGTTTTCACTGGTGTCTCATACCCAGTGTGCATGACTGTCACGCTTCTGATTTGCAGACATTTTTACACTAGCATTATGAAGTTATGGTCCCATGAATTTGACAGAGGAAAAGTCTCATCTCTCGCCATGTGTTGTTGGGAAATGTTAAATGGCAAAAACGCTAATAGGCCTATATGACATTAAAACCCTAAAAATACTCAGGATAAGCCTGAATGAAATATTAAAACTTATAAAATAGCTTATCCAACTTAGTGTTTTCCAACATCGACAATTTTAGAACTGAATTACATAAACATGTCTTTACAGCAGAATCTGTATTTGTCTTATATTTAAAGAAGTTTGAACATTGATTGTTATTTTCCTGTTTATCACCGTGAAGCTGTTGAAATAAAGCTGATATGAATGTAAACTAGACTATAATTCACACAGACTTAAAATATGAGCCTATAACAATGTTTTAACATTTAACACACATTTTAGACTGTATAACGATCACTTTAACACACACACACACACACACACACACACACACACACACACACACACACACACACACACACACACACACACACAGTAAATCAATCCAGTGCAGCAGTGAATTGGTCAAATCATTTTATTAAAAAATGTCATCTAAGGAATAATGTAAACCAGTTTAAACACATCTAAAAAGGACTGCTTCAGTTCATCAACTCGACTACATGTAAAATCTCTCCGGATCTACGATGAATATGACACACGTGATCATGTTTGTTCATAGGCATAGAAACAACATTCGTCCGTTTTTTTGCACACTCATACACTCGTCTCGCTCAGGGAAACGTGTCAGTTCGAGTCCTCCAGGTTGCCGCTCTTTTGGTCAGAATCGTTGCACAGGCGGTCCATGATGCTTTGCAGGCTGGGCTGAACGATGCCCAGCAGAGGCCTCTGGGAAGGGTCTCCGTTCCAACAGGCCTCCATCAGCTGCCAGCACTCCTCATCGAACGAGGCCAAGCGCTCCGGCCGGGAGCCTGAAACAGCGGGAAATATCTCACAACTCTGACTGTAACAATTAAAACGTAATTGAGGAACAACAGAAAAAAGTCAAAATTAAGATATATAATTCTGCAATTACAAAATTTTTATTAAGAATTGCAAAATATAAACACAATTTTTACAATTTCTTTTTCTCTCTCTCGCAATTGCAAGTTTATATTTTGCAAATCTTAATTAAAAATCCCAATTCTTAAAAATCGTAATTGCGAATTTTGTATCATAATTTTGACTATCACAACTGTGAGTTTATATCTCACTATTATGACTAACATTTAAAAAAAAAGGTAATTGCAACTATATTTCGCAATTCTGACTTTTTCTCACGATAACGATTTTATATTTCGCAATTGCAAGTTTGAAACTCATAATTGCAAGTTTATATCTCAGAGGTCGGACTTTTTGCGAATTTCTATCACAATAATGACTTTTTTCGTTCTCAATTACAAGTTTATATTTCACAATTCTTAATTAAAATCATAATTGCGAATTTTGTATCATGATTTTGACCTTTTTCTCACAACTGAGATTGTATCACAATAATTAAAAAAAAATTAAAAGGTAATTATGACTTGTTGCGATTTTATATATCGCAAATCTGACTAAATGTAAAAAGTAATTGTGACTTTTTGTCTTTTGACAAAATTTCGGGGTTTTTTCATAATTTCAAAACTCTCTCAAATACGAGTTTACATCTTGCAATTCTGACTAAAAAAATAAAAGATAATTTATCAGCACTCCTCATCGAACGAGGCCAAGCGCTCCGGCCGGGAGCCTGAAACAGCGAGAAATCTCTCACAACTCTGGCTTTAAGAATTAAAACGTAATTGAGGAAAAAAGAAAACAGTCAAAATTATGATATAGAACTCGTAATTACAGATTTTTAATTAAGAATTGCGAAATATAAAATTGTAATTGTGCGTATTGTTCTCACAACTTTTTCTTTTTTCACGCAATTGCAAGTTAATATTTTGCAATTCTAAATAAAAAATCATAATTGCGAAATTTGTATCATAATTTTGACTTTTATCAATTACGTTTTAATTCTTAATTACAATTTTTTTATTAAGAATTGCGAAATACAAACTTGCAATTGTGAGAAAAATGCGCATAATTAAAAATTTATATTTCACAATTCTTAATTAAAAATCTTAATTGCGAATTTTATCATCAATTTTGACTATCACAACTGTGAGTTTATATCTCACTATTATGACTAAAAAAATTTACAAAGGAAATTGCAACTATATTTCACAATTCTGACTTTTTTCTCACAATAACAAGTTTATATTTCGCAATTGCAAGTTAGATACTCATAATTGCAAGTTTATATCTCAGAATTCAGACTTTTTGCTAATTTTTATCACAGCAATGACTTTTTATGTTTTACTTTTTATGTATAAACTTTTTTTAAGTTTATATTTCGCAATTCTTAATTAAAAATCATAATTGCAAATTTTGTATCATAATTGTGACCTTTTTCTCACAATTATGACAAAAAAAGGTAATTACAACTTGATATTTCGCAATTTAGATTTTTTTTTCTCATTTATGAGTTTTTATTTCACAATGCAAGTTATAAACTCAAAATTGCGAGTTTATATCTCGCAAATCTGACAAAATGTAAAAAGTAATTGGGACTTTTTTATCTTTTGATAAAATTTTGGGTTTTTTTCCCCTTATTTACATCTAATATTCTGACAAAAAATAAAAAATGTAATTTATCAGCACTCCTCATCGAAGAGACCGAGCGCTCCGGCCGGGAGCCTGAAACACAGACAGACTCGTGAGCCAATCACTATGTGCCGATATTTACCCAGAGTTCACGGCTGAAGGAGAAAACCCACTCTGACCTTTCTTGACGTTGGTCCACAGCTGGTCTTTACTGGAGCATTTCTCGAAGGCTTCTGGGAGCTTGACGGAGCCGGTGCACAGATACCAGAAGAGAATCCCGAAGGCGTACACGTCCACCGAGTTATCGTACTTTCCTGCCGGAAACAAACAGGAACTATTTATATTTATTTAAAAAAATTCAATAAAAAAAGTTGATATTTTGAATGTCATTTTCATTGTCCGATATTAAAAGTTACAATAAAAATATATATCTTTTTTTTAATTTAAAAAAAAATTGTTTACATTTTTTGAAATAATCTTTTATAGCCTACATTGTAAATCACTTTGTAAAAAGTACAATAAAAATGAGTTATTTTTTAAATTTTCAAATCATTTTAAAAATAATAATTTATATGGTCTGATATAAAAAAATTACCATAAATAATAACTTTTAAAAAAAATCATTTTAAATTTTTTATGGTCCAATATTTTAAACAAAATGTATGGTGTGATATTAAAGTCATACATTATTTTGTCAAAATAAATTAAAAACAAAACACTAAAATTAAATGTAAGCATCAAAAACTTAAAATGTAATCATTGTCAGATCTGCTACAGACTGTTATTAAAATATTAGACTGCGTTATTAAATGATTAATTTTTTTTAAATATTAAACAATATTTTTACTAAACGTATTAATAATTTTTACCATTTCGTTCATCAAAAACGCATCACACAGTAACAGTTCTTGAACATAACCGATTCAACGCACGTTTGAGTCATTTGAATCGCTTCAGTGAGCCGTTTGACTGAATCCCTCCAAGATTCAAACCGATGGGGCTTTTGCGTTTCATTCAGTCTGATTTGCCAGTTTGACAGATTCAAAATTTATACTTCAAAATAAACTTGTTGTTTACTAATAAAAAAATGTATCCTGCCCAATTGATAATTTAGAATTTTAAATAAATTTGCATGTTTTAAATTTAACATTATAAAATTATAGTCGAACATTGATGACTATTTTTATATGTTTAACTAATAATCTGTTTAAATAAATTTGAGTTGATTAAGTGAGGAAGTGAGTTGTCTGACTGATTCAGTCTGATATTAAACAGATGACTCTTGGGTTTGATTCGCTGACTGATTCAGTCTGATATTAAACAGATGACTCTTGGGTTTGATTCGCTGACTGATTCAGTCTGATATTAAACAGATGACTCTTGGGTTTGATTCGCTGACTGATTCAGTCTGATATTAAACATGACTCTTGGGTTTGATTCGCTGACTGATTCAGTCTGATATTAAACAGATGACTCTTGGGTTTGATTCGCTGACTGATTCAGTCTGATATTAAACATGACTCTTGGGTTTGATTCGCTGACTGATTCAGTCTGATATTAAACAGATGACTCTTGGGTTTGATTCGCTGACTGATTCAGTCTGATATTAAACAGATGACTCTTGGGTTTGATTCGCTGACTGATTCAGTCTGATATTCAACATGACTCTTGGGTTTGATTCGCTGACTGATTCAGTCTGATATTAAACAGATGACTCTTGGGTTTGATTCGCTGACTGATTCAGTCTGATATTAAACATGACTCTTGGGTTTGATTTGCTGACTGATTCAGTCTGATATTAAACATTACTCTTGGGTTTGATTCGCTGACTGATTCAGTCTGATATTAAACATGACTCTTGGGTTTGATCCGCTGACTGATTCAGTCTGATATTAAACAGATGACTCTTGGGTTTGATTCGCTGACTGATTCAGTCTGATATTAAACATGACTCTTGGGTTTGATTTGCTGACTGATTCAGTCTGATATTAAACATGACTCTTGGGTTTGATTCACTGACTGATTCAGTCTGATATTAAACAGATGACTCTTGGGTTTGATTCGCTGACTGATTCAGTCTGATATTAAACATGACTCTTGGGTTTGATTTGCTGACTGATTCAGTCTGATATTAAACATGACTATTGGGTTTGATTAACTGACTGATTCAGTCTGATATTAAACAGATGACTCTTGGGTTTGATTCGCTGACTGATTCACTCTGATATTAAACAGATGACTCTTGGGTTTGATTCGCTGACTGATTCAGTCTGATATTAAACATGACTCTTGGGTTTGATTCGCTGACTGATTCAGTCTGATATTAAACATGACTCTTGGGTTTGATTCGCTGACTGATTCAGTCTGATATTAAACAGACGACTCTTGGGTTTGACTCGCTGACTGATTCAGTCTGATATTAAACATGACTCTTGGGTTTGATTCGCTGACTGATTCAGTCTGATATTAAACAGACGACTCTCAGGTTGATTCGCTGACTGATTCAGTCTGAAGAATCACACAGAGATCGGGTGTTTTCGGACCTGTGAAGAGTTCTGGTGCCATGTGGATGGGCGTCCCTACGATGCTTCCGGACATCATAGCCTCAGGTTTACAGAAGCCCAGGTCCGTGATCTTGGCCCGGTTCTGTTTGTCCAGCTGCACAGAAGAACAATCCCAGCATTATGAAGCTTGTCTCAGAGAACCGGACCCGAATCAGGAGCGGATCAGACACGGGTCAGACACTGTTCCTCACCAGAACGTTCTTCAGCTTGATGTCCCGGTGCAAGAGACCCTGACCGTGCAGGAACCGGATCCCCTCCACCACGTCCAGAGCGATCTGGAGACGCTCCTTCAGAACCAGACCTGCCTGAGAGAGACAGATATTGTCCATTTCTCTGTTTTTCACTGCAACATCCTGCTGCTACAGATATCTGCACTAGTCATAATTATCTCTTAATTGTTTAAATCTTATATTGCACATATTTTATATTGCACATATTTTGACTTATACTGTTTCTCTTTTATTTGTCTCCTGTTTTTATTTGGAGCCTTGCAACTAAATCAGACAGACAGAACCACAGACAGAAAGAACCACAGACAGACAGACATAACCACAGACAGACAGAACAACAGACAGACATACAGAACCACAGAAAAACCACAGACAGACAGAACAAAAGAAAGAACCACAGACAGACAGACAGAACCACAGACAGACAGAACCACAGACAAATCCACAGACAGACAGAACAAAAGAAAGAACCACAGACAAAACCACAGACAGACAGAACAAAAGAAAGAACGACAGACAGACAGACAGAACCACAGACAGACAGACAGAACCTCAGACAGACAGAACCACAGACAGACAGACAGAACCACAGACAGAACCACAGACAGACAGAACCACAGACAAAACATCAGACAGACAGAAACACAGACAGACAGAACCACAGACACACAGACAGACAGACAGACATACAAGCAGAACTACAGACAGTACCACAGACAGACAAACAGAACCAGACAGACAGACAGAACCACAGACAGACAGACAGACAGACAGAATCACAGACAGACAGACAGAACCTCAGACAGACAGACAGACCCACAGACAGACAGAACCACAGACAGACAGACAGACAGACAGAACCACATACAGACAGACAGACAGACAGACAGACAGAACGACAGACAGAACGACAGACAGACAGACAGACAGACAGACAGACAGAACGACAGACAGACAGACAGAACGACAGAGAGACAGACAGACAGACAGACAGAACCACAGACAGACAGACAGAACCACAGACAGACAGACAGAACCACAGACAGACAGACATACAGACAGACAGAACGACAGACAGACAGAACGACAGATAGACAGAACCACAGACAGAACCACAGACAGACAGACAGACAGACAGACAGACAGACAGACAGACAGACAGAACGACAGACAGAGAGACAGACAGACAGACAGAACCACAGACAGACAGACAGACAGACAGAACCACAGACAGACAGACAGACAGAACCACAGACAGACAGACAGACAGACAGACAGAACAACAGACAGAACGACAGACAGACAGAACCACAGACAGAACGACAGACAAACAGACAGACAGAACCACAGACAGACAGACAGACAGACAGACAGACAGACAGAACGACAGACAGACAGAACCACAGACAGACAGACAGACAGACAGAACGACAGACAGACAGAACGACAGACAGAGAGACAGACAGACAGACAGACAGAACCACAGACAGACAGACAGACAGACAGACAGAACGACAGACAGACAGAACCACAGACAGACAGACAGACAGACAGAACGACAGACAGACAGAACGACAGACAGAGAGACAGACAGACAGAACCACAGACAGACAGACAGACAGACAGAACAACAGACAGAACGACAGACAGACAGACAGACAGAACGACAGACAGACAGAACGACAGACAGAGACAGACAGACAGACAGAACCACAGACAGACAGACAGACAGACAGACAGACAGACAGACAGACAGACAGAACAACAGACAGAACCACAGACAGACAGACAGACAGACAGAACCACAGACAGACAGACAGACAGACAGACAGAACCACAGACAGACAGACAGACAGACAGACAGACAGACAGACAGAACAACAGACAGACAGACAGACAGACAGAACGACAGACAGACAGAACGACAGACAGAGAGACAGACAGACAGACAGAACCAAAGACAGACAGACAGACAGACAGAACAACAGACAGAACCACAGACAGACAGACAGAACGACAGACAGACAGAACCACAGACAGACAGACAGAACAACAGACAGAACGACAGACAGACAGACAGAACCACAGTCAGACAGACAGACAGACAGACAGACAGACAGACAGACAGAACAACAGACAGAACGACAGACAGACAGACAGAACCACAGTCAGACAGACAGACAGACAGACAGACAGACAGACAGAGAGAACAACAGACAGAACGACAGACAGACAGACAGAACCACAGTCAGACAGACAGACAGACAGACAGACAGACAGACAGACAGAACCACAGTCAGTCAGATGTGTGCCGGTACCTTCAGGCCTGTGTAGAGATCTCTGTGGAGTCGCTCCATGATCAGCAGAACGGCGATACTGGAGCCGCCGCCGTACGTGTGATCGATCACAGACCCGTGGAGATTCACCAACCGCTCGTGTTTAGGCAGAGACCTGACAGACATGAGAAATATGATGATTCATTCAACAATAATAACAAAATCAACCAATGTTTAGGATTGGGAATCGAAAATCGATTCCAGAATACTTGACGTCAGGAATCGGATACATGTTATTAAATTAAAATTCGATTCCTCTTATCGATTCCTCTGTGAGTGTTTCTATGTGACTGTAATCTCTTGAGCGAGAGACTGTGTTTCTGTGTGTGTGTGTGTGTATCAGTATACTGGATCCGTGCGGCTCTTAAAGTGACAGCACTAATATTCCTGCTCTATAATAACACTAATCACACAACAGAAGAAGAGAAGGCTCACTTGTTCTTCACTCAATAACTCTATAACTATATTTATAATGTATATTTTATTTATAAACTGCAGTGTTATTTTACATTAGTGTGTGTGTCCAGTGCTGTTACCGTGTGTAGTGGAACTCCAGTGCGAGGTCGTTCCAGTGCTTGTCGTCAGGAGGAACCACAGACTTCAGCGCACACGGGTGACGTCCGGCCCAGTTGTCACACAGATACACCACACCGTACTGACCTCGACCCAGCTCACGACCCAGCTTGGGCTTTCCTGAGGAGACAGTGGAGTCAGTCGGAGATCACACACACACACACACACACACACACACACACACACACACACTGATCGTGTCTCACCGTGCAGCAGAATGTCTCGCAGCGATCGGCTCTCCAGAGACAGTCGAGCGAGTCGCGGTGCGTGATCCTTCCTGACCCGCAGCCACAGGTCTTCAGTGCGCTCCAGACGACCCGTGTGACCCTCCTCCAGCTGCACACACACACATCAGTAGTCACACACACACACCAGTAGTCTCATACACACACACACCACTAGTCTCATACACACACACATCAGTAGTCACTCACACACACACACACACACACACACACACACACACACACACACACACACACACACACACACACACACACACACACACACACACACACATCAGTAGTCACACACACACACCAGTAGTCTCATACACACACACATCAGTAGTCACTCACACACACACATACACACACACATCAGTAGTCACTCACACACACACACACACACACACACACACACACATCAGTAGTCACACACACACACCAGTAGTCTCATACACACACACATCAGTAGTCACACACACACATACACACACACACACACACACACACACACAAGTAGTCTAACACACACACACACACACACACATCAGTAGTCTCACACACACACACACACATAAGTAATCTCTCACACACACACACACACACACACACACACACACACACACACACACACACACCATTAGTCTCGCATACACACACACACACACACACACACACACACACACACACACACCAGTAGTCACACACACACACACACACCAGTAGTCACACACACACACACACACACACACACACACACACACACACAAGTAGTCACACACACACACACACACACACACACCAGTAGTCACACACACACACAAACACACACCAGTAGTCTAACACACACACACACACACATCAGTAGTCTCACACACACACACACACACACACACACACACACCATTAGCCTCACACACACACAGACACAGCAGAGAGAGAGAGAGCGAGAGATCTTGTGTGTGTGTGAGACAACTGGTGTGTGTGTGTGAGTGACCTGTCTCAGTGAGCTGGCGAAGGCCTCATGGGAGCTGTTGAGGCGAGTCCTGAACTGGGAACAGATGCTCTTGGCCAGTTTGGCGGCGCTGAGGCTCTCGATGGCGTCCTGCGCGACCTTACGCTTCCACTCACTAGTGACCGACGGCGGATTGACCCACGAGATCCGGTGGATGATCTGAGCACACACACACACACACACACACACACACACACACACACACACACATGAGCGGCCGAGTCACGCGGCGCCAGCGCAGGGCATTATGGGTAAAGTACCTGTTTGATCTGCTCCCAGAAGAGGCGTGTGACGGAGGAGCCCGAGTGGAACGTCACCTCCACGTGATACGCCGCGTTCAGGATCTACACACACACACACACACACACAAACACACACACACACACACACACACACACACACACACAGAAACAGCATTTTCTGGAAGTCAATTTCTGCCACATCAATGGGGGGGGGGAATCATACTTAAGATATAAATATAAATTATTACATACCAAGTCATAATTATGATAGAATTAGAAATTGTCATAATTTAAACTTTTTATGTCATAATGACTTTTTAAGCTGTAATTTCAAATTTTATATTAATTTTGATTTATCTCATTATTAAGTCAAATTAATTAAGTTGAAAATATGAAATAAAAAGTTTAAATTATGACGATTGTGACAATGACGTTTTCTACAGAATTTTAAATTTTAAGTCATAATGACTTTTTTTGACTTTATATGTCATAAATCATGCTTTTGTAAATTATAATTTTTCATGTGTGGTGGAAATGGGCTTCCATATCAAAAATACATTTATTATTACAGTGAAGCTTTTTCTAAATCAGATTTTGTCATTATAAAAGTCAAAGTAAAAAGTAATTCTTCAGCTTTTTGATTACGATGCTAATCTGGGTAACCCAGAGTATCGCGCTCTACTGGTTTATTCATTAAATTAATGTACTATATTTTAGTTTGATCATGTTTTTGATTTAATATTTTGTATTTTATGGTACTGAATGATATTTAGGCAGTATTTATAATGTGTGTTTGTGTGTGTGTGTGTGTGTGTATGTATACAGGTCCTTCTCAAAAAATTAGCATATTGTGATAAAGTTCATTATTTTCCATAATGTAATGATAAAAATGAAACTTTCATATATTTTAGATTCATTGCACACCAACTGAAATATTTCAGGTCTTTTATTGTTTTAATACTGATGATTTTGGCATACAGCTCATGAAAACCCAAAATTCCTATCTCAAAAAATTAGCATATCATGAAAAGGGTCTCTAAACGAGCTATTAACCTAATCATCTGAATCAACTAATTAACTCTAAACACCTGCAAAAGATTCCTGAGGCTTTTAAAAAGTCCCAGCCTGTTTCATTACTCAAAACACAAACAGAAACAGGCTGGGAGTTTTTAAAAGCCTCAGGAATTTAAAAGCCTCAGGAACTTTGGACCAAGATGGCTGCCTCGTGTGGAGCTCTCCAGCTATTGTGTTGTTTTTGTTCGTTTGTCCTGCGTTTAGTCATTATTTTCCTATCAGTTTCACCAAAGTCGAACTACTGGACATTAGGAAACACACACCAGAAAACTTCTACACAGTTTTTGATTATTCAGACGTTTTGCTGGACATTCTCGTCGGAGGGGCAGCGGTGTTGTTCAAACGCAGGAAGCGAGCCGGCGCGCTGGTTAAACTCCGCGAGCGTGGCCTGCGCACTGCACTCCCCAGTATTCATCTTGCGAACCTCCGATCCCTTCCTAACAAAATGGACGAACTACTTCTCCTCACAAGGATTAACAAGGACTTTTCTAACTCTGCTGCTCTGTGCTTCACTGAAACCTGGCTGAGTGAAGCCATACCGGACAACGCAATACATCTGCCGGGCTTCCAGCTGTTCAGAGCGGATCGCGTCGCGGAGCTAACGGGGAAAACGAGAGGTGGTGGATTGTGTTTCTACATTAACGAAAGTTGGTGTTCAGATGTAACAACACTGAACAAGATATGCTCTCCTAACTTGGAAACCTTTCTGCTCGCCACGGGAATTTTCCTCTTTCATTCTCGTGAATGTTTACATCCCTCCAGACGCGTGAGCGCGGCGCTACAACAGCTGGCTGAACAAATAGCTGAAACGGAACAAAGGCACCCGGACTCTCTTCTAATAATAATTGGGGATTTTAACAAAGCAAATCTTTCCCGTGAACTACCAAAATACAGACAGCACGTTACATGTCCCACCAGAGACAGTAATATACTGGACCACTGTTACACCACAATAAGGAATGCGTATCACTCCGTCCCACGGGCAGCTTTGGGGCTCTCTGATCACTGTTTGGTTCATCTCATACCGACCTACAGGCAGAAACTGAAATCAGCTAAGCCTGTGTTAAGGACTGTTAAAAGATGGACTAATGAAGCAGAGCAGAATCTACAGGCCTGCTTTGATTGCACTGATTGGACTGTTTTTGAAGCTGCTACCAATGATCTGGATGAGCTCACAGATACTGTAACATCATATATAAGTTTCTGTGAGGATACATGCATTACCAGGACATTCTTATCATTCACTAATGATAAACCATGGATTACTGGGAAACTCAAACCCCTTCATCATGCCAAAGAGGATGCTTACAGAAGTGGGGATAAAATCTTGTATAACCAGGCCAGAAACAGACTGACAAAGGAGATCAGAGTTGCTAAAAGAAGCTACTCTGATAAACTGAAAAAACAGTTTTCATCCAACGACCCATCATCAGTCTGGACTGGCCTGAGGAACATCAACTACAAGTCACCCCCCCCCCCCCACCCCCGATCTGTGGACAATCAACACCTGGCTGACGATTTAAATTCATTTTATTGCAGGTTTGAAAAGCCCTCATTCACACCACACACCCGGTATGATCTGCACTTCACACATTCAGCATCACCTCCTGTTCTCCAATTATCACTCCCCCCTCCTGCCATCCAACCTGAGCTTAAGGTCTGTGTGGAGGACGTGAGCAGAGTCTTCAAAAAACAGAAGACTAGGAAAGCCTCAGGCCCAGACGGCATCTCATCTGCTTGTTTAAAAGCCTGCGCTGACCAACTGGCCCCAGTCTTCACGCAGATCTTTAACAGATCATTGGAGCAGTGTGAAGTTCCCTGCTGCTTCAAACGCTCCACTATCATTCCTGTCCCCAAAAAACCCAAAATCACTGGACTTAATGACTACAGACCTGTCGCTCTCACGTCTGTGGTCATGAAGTCGTTTGAAAGACTGGTGTTGGCCCACCTGAAGGACCTCACTGGACCCCTGCTGGATCCCTTTCAGTTTGCTTACAGAGCAAACGGGTCTGTGGATAATGCAGTCAACATGGGACTGCATTATATCCTGCAATATTTCGACAGACCAGGGACTTATGCAAGGATCCTCTTTGTGGACTTCAGTTCGGCCTTCAATACCATCATGCCTGGTCTTCTCACAGCCAAACTGACCCAGCTCTCCATACCATCCTCGATCTGTCAGTGGATCACCAGCTTCCTGACGGACCGGCAGCAGCGAGTGAGACTGGGGAAACACACATCCAGGACTCTCACTACCAGCACTGGCGCCCCTCAAGGGTGCGTTCTCTCCCCACTGCTCTTCTCCCTGTACACTAATGACTGCACTTCTAAAGACCCCACTGTCAAGCTCCTGAAATTTGCAGACGACACCACTGTCATCGGTCTCATCCGGAACGGTGACGAGTCTGCTTACAGACTGGAGGTTGAACAGCTGGCTGCCTGGTGCAGTTATAACAACCTTGAGCTGAACACGCTCAAAACAGTGGAGATGATCGTGGACTTCAGGAGGAACAGCCCAGCACTCCCCCCACTCACCATCATGAACAGCACTGTGGAAGCAGTGGAGTCATTCAGGTTCCTGGGCACTACCATCTCTCAGGACCTGAAGTGGGACAATCACATTGACTCCACTGTGAAAAAGGCCCAGCAGAGACTGTACTTCCTTCGCCAGCTGAGGAAGTTCAACCTGCCACAGGATCTGCTGATTCAGTTCTACTCAGTCGTCATTGAGTCTGTCTTGTGCGCTTCCATCACTGTCTGGTTTGGTTCAGCTACCAAATCAGACATCAGGAGACTACAACGGACAGTCCGGACTGCGGAGAGGATTATTGGTGCCCCCCTGCCAAACCTCCAGGACCTGTACTCTTCCAGAGTGAGGAAGAGAGCAGGTAAAATCATCACAGACTCCACTCACCCTGGACACCACCTGTTTGAACTGTTACCGTCAAGACGGAGACTCAGATCACTGGCCACAAGAACATCTCGGCACAGGAACAGTTTCTTCCCACAGGCCATTTCCCTCCTGAACAGTTAACACTCCTCCCAAGGCATATGCCTGTAAGTGCAATACTCCCACTGTTCAGTGCAATATCCCACAACTCAGGTGATACTTATATGTAGATTTATTTATTTATAATATTCAAAACACTGTAAATAGGTTCATAATCTGTAAATCTGGAAATGTCTATTCTGACTAAACCCAACTGTGATACTTTTATTCTCATATATTTATATTTTTATTCTTTATTCTTATAATTTGTAGTATTATGTTTCATGTTTCTTGTTGTATTTGTATAGTCCACTGGAAGCCTCAGCACCAAAACAAATTCCTTGTGTGTGCAAGCACACTTGGCAATAAAGCTCTTTCTGATTCTGATTCTGAATCTTTTGCAGGTGTTTAGAGTTAATTAGTTGATTCAGATGATTAGGTTAATAGCTCGTTTAGAGACCCTTTTCATGATATGCTAATTTTTTGAGACAGGAATTTTGGGTTTTCATGAGCTGTATGCCAAAATCATCAGTATTAAAACAATAAAAGACCTGAAATATTTCAGTTGGTGTGCAATGAATCTAAAATATATGAAAGTTTCATTTTTATCATTACATTATGGAAAATAATGAACTTTATTACAATATGCTAATTCTTTGAGAAGGATCTGTATATGTGTGTGAGAGTGTGTGTGTGTGTGAGAGAGAAAGAGAGTGTGTGTGTGTGTGTGTGCACCTGCTTCAGGTGGTTGGAGGTGACGTTGTGTGTGCAGGGCTCGGCTGTGGACTTCTCCAGGCTGCACAAGCATCTCTCCAGCGTCCCCACGAAGCTCTCCCGCAGGTAATCCACAGAACTCGTGAGTTTATTGGCCACCGCCTGGTTGAGCCGGATCACGATCAGGTCCTGGATCTGACTGATACACACCTTGATGTCTTTAGAGCTCATGGGCTCCGCGTTAGATGTCATGATGATGTCTGTAACACACACACACACACACACACAGAGAGAGAGAGAGAGAAACCAGTCAATCAACCAGTGCTTAATCGGATAACTTTCAAACTTTTGATTCCTCTTATCGATTCCTCTGTGAGTGTTTCTATGTGACTGTAATCACTCGAGCGAGAGACTGTGTTTCTGTGTGTGTGTGTGTGTGTGTGTGTGTGTGTGTGTGTGTGTGTGTGTGTGTGTGTGTGTGTGTGTATCAGTATACTGGATCCGTGCGGCTCTTAAAGTGACAGCACTAATATTCCTGCTCTATAATAACACTAATCACACAACAGAAGAAGAGAAGACTCACTCGTTCTTCACTCAATAACTCTATAACTATATTTATAATGTATATTTTATTTATAAACTGCAGTGTTATTTTACATTAGATTACAGTTTCTGAGCCTGAAAATCTTAAAACACTGTTTATTTCAATCGTATCTTTGTTCAGTTATGTCTATTTGTTGCGATTTGCTAGTGTTATTTGTCTTTAATAACGCGTGAAGTTTATATTAGTTGGGCTAGTTGTTCTTCTATGGTGTTTTTAAACCACAGGCAAACGCTCTTCGTGTAAGTGTCTTTATCTGTCGATATTGTTCATGATATTCAGACACAGTCACATGTTGGGCTGAATGGGAATGATATCTACGTTTGCTTTTACCTAATTGGAATCAAAATCTGCTGTAAGGATTTACACATAAACACACTCATGTTGTG
>NW_027508829.1:57500-70000 GCF_051911475.1 Siphateles boraxobius | reverse complement strand
GATACAGGAGTGAGGGTTCAGATATTAGATACGCAGGGTCAAGGTTCGGCTGTATGATTAATCTTAAGCCGCAGTGGCGTAGAGGAAATAAAGAGCGCTAGCACACTAGCACAATAGAGTCAGTCAGTGCCGTCTCTGACACAAGAGCGCTGGAGTCTCTCTGGAACAAAGATGTCCTGCAAACACACACTGAGCCGCGGGCCGATCAGACCGACACAAAGATCCGATTCAAGCGCATCAAACGCTCTCCACTGCTACAGCTAACGCATGTGTGTGTTTTAGCAGGAATTCTGGGAATGTGTTCACAGGACACACACATTTCACTCCCTGCCGAACCACGAGCCTGCGCTAATTAACATCTGGGCACTAACGTGTGTGTGTGTGTGTGTGTGTGGACTGAAAGCAGACGGGGTTCATTTGAGCGCAGACGTGATTCTAGCAGATGTGTGTGAGCAGTGAACACACACACACGAGTTAAACACAATGACACGGTTTGAAACCGCAAGAGAGAATCTCTGTTTTAGACTGACTGAAGCGCGTTTTAGACGAACTGAACCGTGTTTTAGACGAACTGAAGCGTGTTTTAGACGAACTGAACCGTGTTTTAGACGAACTGAAGCGTGTTTTAGACTAACTGAAGCGCGTTTTAGACTAACTGAAGCGTGTTTTAGACTGACTGAAGCTTGTTTTAGACTGACTGAAGCGTGTTTTAGACTAACTGAACCGTGTTTTAGACGAACTGAACCGTGTTTTAGACGAACTGAACCGTGTTTTAGACGAACTGAACCGTGTTTTAGACTAACTGAACCGTGTTTTAGACGAACTGAACCGTGTTTTAGACGAACTGAACCGTGTTTTAGACGAACTGAACCGTGTTTTAGACGAACTGAAGCGTGTTTTAGACTAACTGAAGCGTGTTTTAGACTAACTGAAGCGTGTTTTAGACTAACTGAAGCGTGTTTTAGACTAACTGAAGCGTGTTTTAGACTAACTGAAGCGTGTTTTAGACTAACTGAACCGTGTTTTAGACTGACTGAACCGTGTTTTAGACTAACTGAAGCGTGTTTTAGACTAACTGAAGCGTGTTTTAGACTAACTGAAGCGTGTTTTAGACTAACTGAAGCGTGTTTTAGACTAACTGAACCGTGTTTTAGACTGACTGAACCGTGTTTTAGACTAACTGAACCGTGTTTTAGACTAACTGAAGCGTGTTTTAGACTAACTGAAGCGTGTTTTAGACTAACTGAAGCGTGTTTTAGACTAACTGAAGCGTGTTTTAGACTAACTGAAGCGTGTTTTAGACTAACTGAACCGTGTTTTAGACTGACTGAAGCGTGTTTTAGACTAACTGAAGCGTGTTTTAGACTAACTGAAGCGTGTTTTAGACTAACTGAACCGTGTTTTAGACGAACTGAACCGTGTTTTAGACTAACTGAACCGTGTTTTAGACTAACTGAAGCGTGTTTTAGACTAACTGAAGCGTGTTTTAGACTAACTGAAGCGTGTTTTAGACTAACTGAAGCGTGTTTTAGACTAACTGAACCGTGTTTTAGACTAACTGAACCGTGTTTTAGACTAACTGAAGCGTGTTTTAGACTAACTGAAGCGTGTTTTAGACTAACTGAAGCGTGTTTTAGACTAACTGAAGTGTGTTTTGCAGCTCATCTAAGGTTGAGATTTGAGACTGATCTGACTGACCACTGTTCGCTTCCCACTCCCCATAAACCCTGATGTACTCATTACATCATAAGAAGGATGGCGTCTACGCTAATAATAGTCCCTCTGTTTATCCCGAGGTTTACCGCAGTCCGCCGGATCCAGGCCATATCCGGATCTGATGAAGGACCTGCGCCTGTACATGACGACAACGCATCCCTGAAGTGTCACTAATCTCTCCACTGTGAAGGCCTCCTTCCCTTTATCTCTGTATGCAGACGCGACAAAAAATTCTGCATTTGAATTATTAAGCCGGACAAGTAGTTTGTTGAGGATTGATTTGTGAAGGACTACACGCCTGCGCACATATATATTCAAACGCGCATACCTATCGACTGAACACGTGATGCGCATGTGCACGCCGTCTGTGTTTTCGTGGGTTCGCGTTTTTGAGGTTTGCGCAGAGAAAACAGATAATCGTTTTCACCTTCGAACCTTATTCAGGGAGTGCGTTCTCGTGTTTTTCTGTTAGAACGGTGTAGTGTTAGCGGCCTCTACGTTAATAACTAATGATCTTCGCAACGAAAGTGAATCAATCAAACGCACAAAGTAATGACGACCACGGTTGCCCAGCGCTGCGTGTTTGAACCGCGAGAGGCGTCAATTGCAGTCATTACGTCATGCGTCGGGTCAGGTGTTACTCTTTCACCGTAAATCGATGCGTAGGCCGTCTGCCGGAAGATAGTTATTTTAGTCGATAAAGTTTTAAAAATGCATATTTTTCTTACACAAACGCATCGCTTCACTTCAGATGACCTTTATTAACCAGCCAGAGCAGTGTGGAGCACTTTTATGATGGACAGATGCACTTTTAGGATGGACAGATGTACTTTTATGATGGAGAGATGCACTTTTATGATGGACAGATGCACTTTTATGATGGATAGATGCACTTTTATGATGGACAGATGCACTTTTATGATGGACAGATGCACTTATGATGGACAGATGCACTTTTATGATGGATAGATGCACTTTTATGATGGACAGATGCACTTTTATGATGGACAGATGCACTTTTATGATGAATAGATGCACTTTTATGATGGATAGATGCACTTTTATGATGGACAGATGCACTTTTATGATGGATAGATGCACTTTTATGATGGACAGATGCACTTTTATGATGGACATATGCACTTTTATGATGGACAGATGCACTTTTATGATGGACAGATGCACTTTTATGATGAATAGATGCACTTTTATGATGGCTAGATGCACTTTTATAATGGACAGATGCACTTTTATGATGGAGAGATGCACTTTTATGATGGACAGATGCACTTTTATGATGGACAGATGCACTTTTATGATGAACAGATGCACTTTAATGATGGATAGATGCACTTTTATGATGGACAGATGCACTTTTTGATGGATAGATGCACTTTTATGATGGACAGATGCAGTTTTATGATGGACAGATGCACTTTTATGATGGACAGATGCACTTTTATGATTAGGGATGGCCCGATACCATTTTTTTTCAAACCGATACGAGTACGAGTATTTACATTTGTGTACTTGCCGATATCGAGTACCGATACCGATATTTCTACCGCAAAAGTAACTATAGGCTCCCAGAAAAGAAGACAGAAGACTATTTTAGAACACAGGTTAGAAGACTGTTTTTATTTTCTTCTCTGCTTGTTTTAACAAGTCTAAAAATAAATAATAATGAGTAAAAATAATAAATGTATTAACACACAAACCACTGTTAATTTAACATAAAAGCAAGCAGTTACTGCGTGCATGGTCTGACATGACTGAATGCGCCCAAAGTGCGCTCCCTTAATAGTCTAATTCCTAAAAAGCTGACAGTTCATCGCGATCTCACACATCTGTTATTATCAATGAAGCTGACTGCACAATGAATCTTTCATAATATCCACACTTTGTTTGTTATAATTAGAGGATTTGCCAGCATACAGAATTCAGCACTGAACAAAAAAGTTTTGAGCAGTGAGGGGAGTCTATCTTAAATGCTTCTGATTAGCCATTGCGTTCAAGAAATCAACACACATGTCTGTGATTGGCTACATCGCTCAACGCTGCAAACATGTTATGAATAGAAACTCTGGCCTGTAAATCGTTTCTATTTTGTTTTAGTTGTTCTTCTTGCTTTTCTGCAACAGATGAATGAAAATCTATTAGTTTTAATATGTTGTATTCATAGATATGTCTAGTTTGCGGGAGTCCCGCGAATCGTTTTAGTCTCCCGGAACCCGCACACACAGAGTGAGTGCATTACCGCCCGCGCCTGCGCTCGCGCTCGGCCATCAGATCTAGTGCCGCGCCGCACTCTTTTGCGTTGGGAGTAGGGCTGCAACTGACGATTATTTTAATAATCGATTAATCTGTCGATTATTTTTTCAATTAATCGATTAATCGGATAAAAAAACAGAAGGAAAAAAAGCATTAATTTCCAACCCTTTATTCAAAAACAGAACTGACAGTGCAAATTCACAGTGCAAAAGATCTTCAAAAAGTGCACAAACGATCACTCCTTGAACATAATATAATAATAATAAAATAATAATAAATAATAATAATAATAATAATAAAAAAATGGACTAACACAAAAAACATACACATGTATGCTTTACATCTGCCAAATATATAGGCTTTTTTAAAATAGTGAACAAAAAGATGTATATTTTTGTAAAAAGGGACCTGAGCTGTTAGAACAATAAATAATTTGATTTTAAAATGATTTGTTTGAACGTCAGAACTTGCTCTCTACACTACACTCACAGACGCACACAATCACAAACTCTCACACTCACAGACGCACACATTCACAAACTCTCACACTCACAGATGCACACACTCACAAACTCTCACACTCAGACGCACACATTCACAAACTCTCACACTCACAGATGCACACACTCACAAAGTCTCACACTCACAGACGCACACACTCACAAACTCTCACACTCACAGACGCACACACTCACAGACGCACACACTCACAAACTCTCACACTCAGACGCACACATTCACAAACTCTCACACTCACAGATGCACACACTCACAAAGTCTCACACTCACAGACGCACACACTCACAAACTCTCACACTCACAGACGCACACATTCACAAACTCTCACACTCACAGACGCACACACTCACAGACGCACACACTCACAAACTCTCACACTCAGACGCACACATTCACAAACTCTCACACTCACAGATGCACACACTCACAAAGTCTCACACTCAGACGCACACACTCACAAACTCTCACACTCACAGACGCACACACTCAAACTCTCACACTCACAGACGCACACACTCACAGACGCATACACTCACAAACTCTCACACTCAGACGCACACATTCACAAACTCTCACACTCACAGATGCACACACTCACAAAGTCTCACACTCACAGACGCACACACTCACAAACTCTCACACTCACAGACGCACACACTCAAACTCTCACACTCACAGACGCACACACTCACAGACGCACACACTCACAGACGCACACACTCACAGACTCTCACACTCACAGATGCACACACTCACAGACACACACACTCACAAACTCTCACACTCACAGACGCACACACTCACAAACTCACACTCACAGACGCACACACTCAAACTCTCACACTCACAGACGCACACACTCACAGACTCTCACACTCACAGACGCACACACTCACAGACGCACACACTCACAGACGCACACACTCACAGACTCTCACACTCACAGATGCACACACTCACAGACACACACACTCACAAACTCTCACACTCACAGACGCACACACTCACAAACTCACACTCACAGACGCACACACTCAAACTCTCACACTCACAGACCCACACACTCACAAACTCACACTCACAGACGCACACACTCAAACTCTCACACTCACAGACGCACACACTCACAGACTCTCACACTCACAGATGCACAAACTCACAAACACTCTAAACCGAGTAACGCCACCTAACGTTTTGGAGCGTAATTTACTTAAACACGAAACGGCCCACACGAAACGTCAAACTTTATACGTAGGCTATGTTATAATGATACATTAAGGAACAGTACAATAAGCATTTTAAAACATTGATTTTGTGTACTATAATTGTATATAGTTATCCGTTTCATTGTATTATGAGAGTTACTTCCTGATCATGATGGTGAAAAATAATGCTTGAAACTTATGGGCATTTTAATGTATAACAGTTTAATTATTTTAGCTAAGTAGTTTATACATAAGTGTAGATTTATGAAGGTAAGACCTTTGTTTTTGGTTTTTTATGAAGGAGTTAACTCTGTATAAGAAAGCTTTGAAAGATATAAAAACAAGACAAGCCTTGGAGGTTTTCAAAATTATACACAATTTGATAACCTCTGTGATATTTTATGTTCTATTTATTTATTTATTTATTGTGTTTACAAAAAATTTAAATTGTTTTGATTTTGAAGGTATGTATTGTTAATATGAATTTGTAATGCCTGGTTTTGATTGTTTAATAAAAAAAAAACGTATGGGCATTTTATATAAAATATACTTTATTTCACAAGAACATGTGCATTGTTCTTTATGTAAAACAATAATGTCAAAACTCTAAAAAAGAGAGAGAAAATTCGGCATTGTTTAAAAGAAATAATAAAAATGTATACAACAAATGACAAATTCACCACTAGGCCCATTTTATCACAACAATCCTGTATAAATTTAATTTAAAATGTATCAAATGAGGAACTCACTCTCTGGCCCATTTTGTCCTTACATTCTTGCAAAAACAACTACAATGCAATAATAATAATTCCGCCCCTCCCTCACTTCCGGTTCTGGCGCTGGGGTTCTGAAACTGGTGGTGCTGCGGGTCTGATGATGGACAGATGCACTTTTATGATGGACAGATGCACTTTTATGATGGACAGATGCACTTTTATGATGGACAGATGCACTTTTATGATGGACAGATGCACTTTTATGATGGATAGATGCACTTTTATGATGGACAGATGCACTTTTATGATGGACAGATGCACTTTTATGATGGATAGATGCACTTTTATGATGGACAGATGCACTTTTATGATGGACGGATGCACTTTTATGATGGACAGATGCACTTTTATGAAGGACAGATGCACTTTTATGATGGATAGATGCACTTTTATGATGGACAGATGCACTTTTATGATGGACAGATGCACTTTTATCATGAATAGATGCACTTTTATGATGGACAGATGCACTTTTATCATGAATAGATGCACTTTTATCATGAATAGATGCACTTTTATCATGAATAGATGCACTTTTATGATGGACAGATGCACTTTTATGATGGACGGATGCACTTTTATGATGGATAGATGCACTTTTATGATGGACGGATGCACTTTTATGATGGATAGATGCACTTTTATGATGGACAGATGCACTTTTATCATGAATAGATGCACTTTTATGATGGACAGATGCACTTTTATCATGAATAGATGCACTTTTATCATGAATAGATGCACTTTTATCATGAATAGATGCACTTTTATGATGGACAGATGCACTTTTATGATGGACAGATGCACTTTTATGATGGACGGATGCACTTTTATGATGAATAGATGCACTTTTATGATGGACAGATGCACTTTTATGATGGACAGATGCACTTTTATGATGGACAGATGCACTTTTATGATGGATAGATGCACTTTTATGATGGACAGATGCACTTTTATGATGGACAGATGCACTTTTATGATGGATAGATGCACTTTTATGATGGACAGATGCACTTTTATGATGGACGGATGCACTTTTATGATGGACAGATGCACTTTTATGAAGGACAGATGCACTTTTATGATGGATAGATGCACTTTTATGATGGACAGATGCACTTTTATCATGAATAGATGCACTTTTATGATGGACAGATGCACTTTTATCATGAATAGATGCACTTTTATCATGAATAGATGCACTTTTATCATGAATAGATGCACTTTTATGATGGACAGATGCACTTTTATGATGGACAGATGCACTTTTATGATGGACGGATGCACTTTTATGATGGATAGATGCACTTTTATGATGGACGGATGCACTTTTATGATGGATAGATGCACTTTTATGATGGACAGATGCACTTTTATCATGAATAGATGCACTTTTATGATGGACAGATGCACTTTTATCATGAATAGATGCACTTTTATCATGAATAGATGCACTTTTATCATGAATAGATGCACTTTTATGATGGACAGATGCACTTTTATGATGGACAGATGCACTTTTATGATGGACGGATGCACTTTTATGATGAATAGATGCACTTTTATGATGGACAGATGCACTTTTATGATGGACATATGCACTTTTATGATGGATAGATGCACTTTTATGATGGACGGATGCACTTTTATGATGGACAGATGCACTTTTATGATGGATAGATGCACTTTTATGATGGACAGATGCACTTTTATGATGGACGGATGCACTTTTATGATGGACAGATGCACTTTTATGATGGACAGATGCACTTTTATGATGGACGGATGCACTTTTATGATGGACAGATGCACTTTTATGATGGACAGATGCACTTTTATGATGGATAGATGCACTTTTATGATGGACAGATTCACTTTTATCATGAATAGATGCACTTTTATGATGGACAGATGCACTTTTATCATGAATAGATGCACTTTTATCATGAATAGATGCACTTTTATGATGGACAGATGCACTTTTATGATGGACAGATGCACTTTTATGATGGATAGATGCACTTTTATGATGGACAGATGCACTTTTATGATGGATAGATGCACTTTTATGATGGACAGATGCACTTTTATGATGGACAGATGCACTTTTATGATGGATAGATGCACTTTTATGATGGATAGATGCACTTTTATGATGGACAGATGCACTTTTATGATGGATAGATGCACTTTTATGATGGACAGATGCACTTTTATCATGAGAACTGAGAACTCATAAAAACAAACAAGCTTGTGAAAGAAAGGAATCCAGTTTTCCCGTCACCATGGAGACACACATCACATAGCAACAACTGTTGGGCTTTTTTTCATCTGTGGTCATGTGAAGTGCAGCAGATCCTCAGAACAGGCTTACATAAACTATCTCAACAAATAAAATCATATTTGATGTGATTGAGTAGGGCTGGGAATCAATCAAGAACCAATTCTGGAATCTGATACTTGTCATCGATTCCTTTGTGAGCATTTTAATATGACTTTTAACAACTTTTAACTTGCATGCTATTTTATGTGCTACACACACATCCAAAACACACTCACAGAAAAATGTGTTTTTAAACCATCTAATCGCGAGGCGACTCTGTTTTCTATTGGGCAGCTCTTAAAGTGACAGCAGCTGCCATCTTTATAATAACACTAATCAAACAACAGAAGAAGAGAAGATTCACTCGTTCTTCCCTGAATAACTTTTGTAACTATATTTATAATGTATGTTTTATTTATAAACTGCAGTGTTATTTTACATTTGATTACAGTTTCTGAACCTGAAAATCTTAAAACACTGTTTATTTCAATCATATCTTTGTTCAGTTGTGTCTATTTGTTGCAATTGCTATTTTTTTATTTGTTATTTTTTGAGTGTTAAAAAAAGAGTGTTTTTTGTCTTTAATAACGCTTGAAGTTTATATTAGTTGGGCTAGTTGTTCTTCTATGGTGTTTTTAAAGCACAGGCAAACGTTCCTGGTGTAAGTGTCTTTATCTGTCGATTTCTGTTCATGATATTCAGACACAGTCACATGTTGTGCAATAACACTCAATGTGAATTATATCTACGTTTGTTTTTACCTTATTGGAATTGAAATTAGGAATCGATAAAATTCAACGATACCCAATGCTAATTGAGAGAAACATGAGGACTGCAATAACCCTGACCTGCAGAAGTGCGTGATGAAGCGTGATCTCCAGCTCGGCCAATCGCTGCGCGGGATCTTCGCACTCCTGGATCTCCAGGTCCTCGCGGGGAACCGTATCCCAGCGGCCACAGTGAGCCGCTAGCTGATGAACTAGCTCATACTGTCCCGGTAACGCTAAACTCAACCGCGTCTGACGGCCGTGCGTGAAACACAGCTTCCTCCTTCTGCAAGCCCCGCCCTCAACTCCACAGGCCCCGCCCACATCTGAGCCCAGGGGGAGGAGCCTCTCTCCCAGCATGCAGTTCAGGAGCTGGTATCGGGCCGAACAGTCCTGACCCAGGATGAGAATATACGGGGCGCAACCGACGACATTCTGCAGATAATCCTCATCGTGACGCGGGAACGAGATGCAGCAGAGCTGACCTGAGACAGAGAGACAAGCGCTTAACACACACACGCTTAACACACACACGCTTAACACACACACGCTTAACACACACACACGCTTAACACACACACACGCTTAACACACGCTTAACACACACAAGCTTAACACACACAAGCTTAACACACACAAGCTTAACACACATGCTTAACACACATGCTTAACACACGCTTAACACACGCTTAACACACACAAGCTTCACACACACACGCTTAACACACACAAGCTTAACACACATGCTTAACACACATGCTTAACACACGCTTAACACACGCTTAACACACACAAGCTTCACACACACACACACACACGCTTAACACACACACGCTTAACAAACGATTAACACACGCTTAACACACGCTTAACACACACAAGCTTAACACACACAAGCTTAACACACACAAGCTTAACACACATGCTTAACACACATGCTTAACACACATGCTTAACACACATGCTTAACACACATGCTTAACACACATGCTTAACACACATGCTTAACACACATGCTTAACACACATGCTTAACACACATGCTTAACACACATGCTTAACACACATGCTTAACACACACACGCTTAACACACCCAAGCTTAACACACCCAAGCTTAACACACACACGCTTAACAAACGATTAACACACGCATGCTTAACACACACTGACACGCGCTTAACACACACACAAATGCTTAACACGCACACACGCTTAACACACACACACACACACACTTAACACACAAATACACACACACAAGCTTAACACACACGCTTAACACACAAACACGCTTAACACATACACACACGCTTAACACGCTTAACACACACAAACGCTTAACACACACACGCTTAACACGCTTAACACACACACACGCTTAACACACACGCTTAACACACACACGCGCTTAACACACACACGCTTAACACACACACAAACGTTTAACACACACAAACGCTTAACACACACAAACGCTCAAAACACACCATCACGCTTAACATAATACACACATGCTTAACACACACAAACGCTAAACACACACACGCTTAACACACACACACGCTTAACACATACAAAGCGCTTAACACACACAAGCGCTTAACACACACAAGCGCTTAACACACACAAGCGCTTAACACACACAAGCGCTTAACACACACACAAGCGCTTAACACACACACAAGCGCTTAACACACACACAAGCGCTTAACACACACACAAGCGCTTAACACACACACACACACGCTTAACACACACACACGCTTAACACATACAAAGCGCTTAACACACACAAGCGCTTAACACACACAAGCGCTTAACACACACAAGCGCTTAACACACACAAGCGCTTAACACACACAAGCGCTTAACACACACAAGCGCTTAACACACACAAGCGCTTAACACACACACAAGCGCTTAACACACACACAAGCGCTTAACACACACAAGCGCTTAACACACACAAGCGCTTAACACACACACAAGCGCTTAACACACACAAGCGCTTAACACACACAAGCGCTTAACACACACAAGCGCTTAACACACACACACACAGGCTTAACACACACAAGCGCTTAACACACACATACGCTTAACACACACACACACAGGCTTAACACACACATTTGGAATCACCAAATCTGAAAGCTAGGCCGATAACACACTTAAATGGGACATTAAGGGCTTAAAACTGCACATTTTTCACTCAATTTTTTAACCAAATACTCATTGTAAAAGACAGAAAATCATTGAAGCAAGAAGTGAGATATAGTAGAAATGTAGTTTTAAATAATCAAGTAATGTTTTCATAATGTTTTCAACTAATTGAATGAAAGGAAGACTCATATTTAATAATTGTAATCAATATATAAAACGCACACACGCGCGCACACACACACACACATATATAATATACATACACTCACGTAAAGGATTTTTAGGAACACCTGTTCAATTTCTCACTAATGCAATTATCTAATCAACCAATCACATGGCAGTTGCTTCAATGCATTTAGGGGTGTGGTCCTGGTCAAGACAATCTCCTGAACTCCAAACTGAATGTCAGAATGTGAAAGAAAGGTGATTTAAGCAATTTTGAGCGTGGCATGGTTGTTGGTGCCAGACGGGACAGTCTGAGTATTTCACAATCTGCTCAGTTACTGGGATTTTCACACACAACCATTTCTAGGGTTTACAAAGAATGGTGTGAAAAGGGGAAACACATCCAGTATGCGGCAGTCCTGTGGGGGAAAATGCCTTGTTGATGCTAGAGGTCAGAGGAGAATGGGCCGACTGATTCAAGCTGATAGAAGAGCAACTTTGACTGAAATAACCACTCGTTACAACCGAGGTATGCAGCAAAGCATTTGTGAAGCCACAACACGCACAACCTTGAGGCGGATGGGCTACAACA
>NW_027508829.1:5000-45000 GCF_051911475.1 Siphateles boraxobius | reverse complement strand
GTTGATGAGTCATGTGACCCGTGACGGAACCGGCCTGACCTGAGTCCAGTTCGGGTCCAGATGTGCTGGTGCTGCAGGTGTTGCTGTGGTTCTGTCGGATCTCCCTGAAGAAGATGATGGTCTCCTTCAGGTTCTTCTTCAGGAGGAGGTTGTGTTTGTTGTAGTGACTGAAGGCTCGGGTCAGATCTCTGAGAAGTGGACCTGCTTTCTGCGGGTTCTCCATCATGATCCTGGACCAGAACCAGAACCAGAACCCGGAGTGTGTGTGTGTGTGTGTGTGTGTGTGTGTGTGTGTGTGTGTGTGTGTGTGTGTGTGTGTGTGTCACATATCCATCCAAACAGGCCCGAATCACTGCAGGATGGACCGAGCCAACACAACAACAACACAACAACAACAACACTTACACTAAGTGTGTGTGTGTGTGTCAGAAACACACACTCGGGCGGACCGGAGGCCGAACCGGGTCGCTGGTTCTGGTTCGCGGGTGTTCGGAAGCTTTTTTCCCGCAGATCATCGATAATCCCGGTGTTTGTGTTGGTTCGGTTCGGGAATGTTTCACTTTTCAGCCCAAAAACAGGAGCTTTTCGCTGCCAGCCGCTTCTTCTGCTGCCCGTCCATTAGGAGAGAGGACGACCGGGGCGGGCGCGACTGGTGCCTGCTGGGAAATGTAGTCCTCTTAGTACGTACTTTAGTATTAATGGGAAAGATCTACTCCCTGGTAGAGGAGACAACGGGACCTTCCTGGTGTCCAAAAAAAAAAAAAAACTAATAAAAAGGAAGCCCATGTGTAAATCTTAATTTGAACTTATGTTATAATTTCGACTTTTTAATGTCGTAATAATTTTGACTTTTTGTCAATTTCAACTTTTCAAGTCATAACTTCGATTTAGGATGTCATGATTTCGACTCTTTACGTCATAATAAAGATTTACCGAAGCATGATTTTTATACTTTAAATGTCGATAAAACCCCTTTTAACTGTATTGTTTGTCGTTGCATGACAGATTTAGCATCCAGCGGATCTTTATCTCAATAATATTCCTCAGTTTCAACTTTGTACGACTCAAAAAGTTGTCAAATCGTCACAATCTCCATTGTAAAGTGGGCAAAATTAGCATAAATGGTGAAGTGCACACTCTTAGAGCATAGTACAAGTGTGCAAATTGGGACACACGTTAAATTCTGTACTGCATGCTTGTAGTAAGAGTAGTATGCAGATCTGAGTAACTAACAGTGATGTGCACTACATCTACACTACAGTGTGCACTACATCTACACTACAGTGTGCACTACATCTACACTGCAGTGTGCACTACAGTGTGCACTACATCTACACTACAGTGTGCACTACATCTACACTGCAGTGTGCACTACATCTACACTGCAGTGTGCACTACAGTGTGCACTACATCTACACTACAGTGTGCACTACATCTACACTACAGTGTGTACTACATCTACACTGCAGTGTGCACTACAGTGTGCACTACATCTACACTACAGTGTGTACTACATCTACACTACTGTGTGTACTATATCTACACTACAGTGTGCACTACATCTACACTACAGTGTGCACTACATCTACACTACAGTGTGTACTACATCTACACTACAGTGTGCACTACATCTACACTACAGTGTGCACTACATCTACACTACAGTGTGCACTACATCTACACTACAGTGTGCACTACATCTACACTACAGTGTGCACTACATCTACACTACAGTGTGCACTACATCTACACTACAGTGTGCACTACATCTACACTACAGTGTGTACTACATCTACACTACAGTGTGCACTACATCTACACTACAGTGTGCACTACATCTACACTACAGTGTGCACTACAGTGTGCACTACATCTACACTACAGTGTGCACTACAGTGTGCAATACATCTACACAACAGTGTGTACTACATCTACACTACAGTGTGCACTACATCTACACTACAGTGTGCACTACAGTGTGCACTACATCTACACTACAGTGTGCACTACAGTGTGCACTACATCTACACTACAGTGTGCACTACATCTACACTACAGTGTGCACTACATCTACACTGCAGTGTGCACTACATCTACACTACAGTGTGCACTACAGTGTGCACTACATCTACACTGATTTAAGCTTGTAACCTGGCGACCTCTAGTGGTGAAAGCCAAGACACAAATTAAATCAGTGTTTGTCAATTTATGTGAGTATTTAATACATGTATAATGTGTTTGCATAAATAAAGCCCTATATATAATAAATATGAAAGTAAATTTGACATTGTTTTGTAATGATTGGAAAGATCATAAAGAGAGTATTAGGTAAATGGAATAAGAACAGTATTTGATCAACTCTAGTAGCCTAATAAAACGAATTAAAAGTTAAATTAAAAGCTGTAACTTTGTTGTATTTGTTTTACATAATAAACACAAGTTTTTTTTGCGGATTTCCCTAAAATGGAAAATCCCTAGTGTAGTGTACTTTCAGTTTTATTAGTGATGAATTGGGAATGTTTTATCGCAGTATTAGCGCCCTCTTGTGGACATTATATGAAGCACGCACACACACACACACACACACACACACACACACGGGTGTGTGTTATCGTGTGTGTGAGTGGAGAATAATCATTACTGACTATTACACAGTGGAAAGCAGATCAATAGCACACAATGGCTCGTTTCATCTCCATAAATGTAAAGTTCTTTGTGTTGATTTAAAGTTATCCTGTGATTATCTTTGTTTATCGGCTAACAAACCCGCTAAAACTGCTCTGTTGTATAAAACCATTACGGTTTCATTATGTTACATCCTGATTTCCTTAAAAAACATTTGTAATTACATTTTTTAAGTTCCATGTTATTTATTTCTATGTATTTTTATTCATGTATTGAATGTTTAATTTCTATTGAAACAATCTGTCACTGTAATCTCCTGTCATCACTGTAAAGCTGCTTTGAAACATCTATATTGTTAAAGTGCTGTATAAATGAAGGTGAAATTGAATTGACTTATTGCTTCAAATGGTTTATGATTTTTTTTTTAGTAGACTATTATTACTTTATATTTACTGCCTTGCTTTACCTTGAGTTTCTTATCCTATTTGTGTGTGTGTGATACATGTAACCCCTGGGATCTTTGTTCAATACATTTTTTTTTTAAAGCAAACAATGGACTCAGCGCGAGGGCGGTACTTCCCGGTAGAGACACGCCCACTGACTCGAGACACGCCCACCAGACGTAGCCACGCCCACACGCGACTCTAGTGAGCTCGGATGATCAGCGCGCGCGTCACTCGTAATATCAGCGTGTGTGTCGCGGCTCATGATATCGTCTTTAATATGGACGGTGGCGGGTCTGCACGGGATTCGGTGGATTCGGGAGATTCTCCCGCGAGGCGTCAGGCGGTGAAGAGACACCACCACAAACACAACATCAAACACCGGTACGAGTTCCTGCAGAGCCTCGGGAACGGCACGTACGGGCGCGTGAAGAGAGCCGTGGACCGCTCCGGGAGAACGGTGAGAAACATCGCGAGATTACACTACAGATATCATTCATATATCAATAGATCAAGATATTAGACTCGACGCACTGCTTTAATATGAATGATATTAGTATTCTCAATAAATAAAGAGTATTGACCCGTGATTTAGTATTCATCAATGTGTTTTTTATTATTGATTAACAGTGTTAGAATATACAAGACTAAATAAATCTTTTTAACTGGTATTTTATTATTTACAAATAATTTTATGTTTATATATAAGAGTAAATACATTTTTCTAACTGTGGTAATTTATTATTGATTAACAATATTATAATATACAAGAGTAAATATATCTTTCTAACTGGTATTTTATTATTATATATATGAGAGCAAACTGATTTATGAATAATATTATAATATATATATATATATATAAAATAACAATATTTTAACAATATAACAATATCAATCTTTCTAACTGTGGTCATTTATTATTTACAAATAATATATATACAAGTAAATAAATCTTTCTTAAACTTGGTAATTTATTGTTTACAAATAATTTTACAATTTCATTAATATTAAATTATTGGTCTAATATTTGATCGGTTATATCTACGACTAATGCGTCTCTTCAATACTAATTATATTATTATAAATGACTCATAAAAAATGCAATAACACCAACACATAAATAGATTCAATCAATAATTAAAGTAATTTATTATTCATGACTTGTTGTATTTATGAATAATATTATAATATCATTAATATTCAATTACTGGGAGATATCTAATATTTTATTGTTGTTGTTTTTTTGTACAACCACCACACTATTTTAACATGAATTTTGTTAATAATAATAATAGTAAAACACATTGATAAAGAATAAATCGCCACAGCTCTACATAATAAAGGATTGAAAGATATGATGATGATCTTTTAGAGTTTTTATATTGAGTGTTTGTGAACAGCGAGGGTCGTGTTGTTTGTAAAGCTTCAGCAAACAGGTTTTCTTCGTATCCGCCCAGCTTCCATTACCTTATCCTCACACACACACACACACACACACACACACACACATTCCTCTCGATCTGGGGTCAAACGTGACTCTCCGTGACCTCTGACCCCGGATCATCAGTGGTTTTCTATGAGAGATAGAGTGGCTCCTTTAGATCCGAGATCCCGCAGGAAGTGATGTCACTGAAATACAGTAGCTGCTGTCATTCATGATGATTCGTCTGGAGAAAACCGTCATAGTGTGTGTTCTTCTCTTGTTTTGCACACTGTAAAACTAAAATCTTGATGTACTTAAATTTAACGCAATCAACTTTGATATTTAAGTCATTTCAACTTAAATCACATTAAACTGACTTTAAAAAATGAGTCGAATCTTATATAACTTGAAGAAAATAAGTAGAAAATTGCTTATTTTGATGAGTTAAACATGTTGTCATAACTTATTGATCATATAATTATTAAAACATCCTTAAAACAAGAACATTTATATGAGAATAAAGCCTTGGTAAAATAATTCTGTTTTCTGGAAAATATCAGCGGTAAAGTTGTTTTTTCTTACCTTAGAGGCACAAAACCAAATGTTATTAGATTTATATGCTGTAAAAAATGACATTTAAGCAATTTTAGCTTTTTTTGTAAGTTAAATTAAGTTAAAAAATTAAGTTAAAATTACTTGTACAGCCAATTTCATTATTTTTAAACGTAATTTTTAGATGGAAAACTATTTTTACTCTGAAAATTAGATAAGACGTGTTTTCATAGTTAGTTTTTTCTCTCTCAAATAAATGTATCATATTTTACATGTTTTTAATGGAAAACAAAAATGACTTACTGAAGTTTATATAAGCATTCTGTTGTCAAGCACAAACCACACTAAAGTTTGAATTATTTTAACATTTGATTTAGGCTTTTAATTTTTACTCTTAATAATTATTCTAATATTTATTCTTTGATTGCAAATCTTAATATCTCAAGCAGTTTTTCTTCCCAAATAATATTTTTTTTAAAGAGAAATAAATGAAAATGATATTTTTGTGCTGTACTTTTAAAGTCTATTCTAGTGTAGCATATACTACTATGGTATATTAAAAGTATGATGGCGTAAATAATATGAATATAGAGAAAGTTGCATTGTGGGCCCTCGCTGCACTTGTCTGGTGTGTTTTAGACAGAATGTGTTTCGCTTCATTTCACTCTCCATTTCCAGAGTTTGTCAGTGTTTAATGGTTTATCTTTCATGTGCAGTCACACAGGGAAGAGGAAGAGCCGGGTTCTCGATCAGGGGTTTTCCTGCAAACATGCGTTTCCTCGCCACAGTAAACCTGGAGAACGTCACTCTCCCGAGGGTTCAGTGTGTCAGGAAGACATCATTATGTGATTCTTCTCAGGAAAGAGAGAGTTTGTGTCTGGGCGAGTCGAGACTGATGACAGACTCCGACACGCTCGATGCTAGCGATAACACGCCCGACGGGTCAGGCTATTTATAGAGCTTCCCTGAAAACAAACTGATGGTTTATTGTAAATCATGCCGTCTTTCTTTAGAGGATACAGGAGCTGCAAAAACACCTTTATTATGACTATGAATTATGAATCAGCTGACCAAACTCTTCTAGAACCTTCTCATTAAGTTATGAACATTACTTTAGAATGTTCTCTGAACGTTACATTAGAACAGTGGATCTCAACTCCAGTCCTCGGGACTCACTGCTCTGCACATGTTGTATGTCTCTCTTATCTGACACACTCAATTCAGATCAAGGAGTCTCTCCTAACGAGCTGATGATCTGAATCAGGTGTGTTAAATAAGGAGACATAAAAAATGTTCAGAGCAGTGGGTCCCGAGGACTGGAGTTGAGAACCACTGCATTAGAATGTTCTCGGAACGTTACTTTAGAATGTTCTCGGAACGTTACTTTAGAATGTTCTCGGAACGTTACTTTAGAATGTTCTCGGAACGTTACTTTAGAATGTTCTTGGAACGTTACTTTAGAATGTTCTCGGAACGTTACTTTAGAATGTTCTTGGAACGTTACATTAGAATGTTCTTGGAACGTTACATTAGAATGTTCTTGGAACGTTACTTTAGAATGTTCTCGGAACGTTACTTTAGAATGTTCTTGGAACGTTACTTTAGAATGTTCTCGGAACGTTACTTTAGAATGTTCTTGGAACGTTACTTTAGAATGTTCTCGGAACGTTACTTTAGAATGTTCTTGGAACGTTACATTAGAATGTTCTTGGAACGTTACATTAGAATGTTCTTGGAACGTTACTTTAGAATGTTCTCGGAACGTTACTTTAGAATGTTCTCGGAACGTTACTTTAGAATGTTCTTGGAACGTTACTTTATAATGTTCTCGGAACGTTACTTTAGAAAGTTCTTGGAACGTTACTTTAGAATGTTCTCGGAACGTTACTTTATAATGTTCTCGGAACGTTACTTTAGAATGTTCTCGGAACTTTCTGAAACTATATAAAAAAAAAATGTTAGATGAACATCCACCTAAAACATTTCATAAAAACGCTCCATGAACGATGTATAAATAATGTTTTTGTTCTAACGTTTTGAGAACATTATTAAAGACCAGATAACTTAAAGTATTATTCTAAAGTATAAGTAACTGGAGGAACGTTTGTTCAGAACATCCATAACGTTCCCTGTTTGCGTCATCGTACACTCTTAGAAATCATGGTTTTGAGCTTCACTCTTATATCTGTTTCTTGAGTTGTTGTTTCTGGTGGTTCAGGTTCTGGTCTGAAAGCACCAGAACACCAGAGGTTTTCTTCATAAGGCTGTAAAACACTCCGAAGCCGCTCAGTCTGACGTTTGAGCGCAGGTGTGTGAGATTCCTGTGCGTCTTCAGTTGTGTTTGTCCATGTGCTGGTCGTTGGTGACCCTGTAGACACACACACACACACACACCCTGTGGAATCTCAAGCATGCCTGACGACACGCAGATACTCGCATACAGACTCACAAAAGAGACAAAAGACCCGAGACACAAAGACCAACATGCAAACGCATCCCTTCATATGCAAAGCACTGGTTCCACTGACATCACACATTACGATCCTGGAACATCACAGGGACTGTTGTTACCGTGAGGTCATGTGACCGCGTGAGCGCAACAGATTTCTGCCGTAATCATTTGTGTGAATATCACTGTCAATACGACAAGGTTTCACAAAAAAATCATTGTGCTCTCGTTTCATTATCGATGCACAAAAACTAAAGCACATACGGTCATTTGGTCGAAATAATGTTATTTTTGTGTGAGTTTAAAGTTTTGTGTTTGTGTAAAGAATCAAAAACTTGCTAGAATGAGGCTGGACGATACTTCAAAAATTTCTGCAATTTAATTATGTAAATATGATGTTATTATTATTAAATAGGTTATATATTTTATAGAGCTGGGAAACGATTAATCGCATCCAAAATAAAAGTTTGTGTTTACAGAATATATGTGTGTGTTCTGTGTGTAATTATTTTGTATATACAAAAACACATATGCATGTATATAAGAAAAATGTGTTATTTATATATAAAATATTTATATATAATATAAATTATGTATAAGTATATAAACAGTATACATGCAAATATTTCTTAAATATATACATGCATGCATGTGTGTGTTTATATATAAACAAAATAATTATAAACAGTACACACACATATATATTATGTAAACACAAACTTTTATTCTGGATGCATTTAATCGTTTCTCAGCCCTAATATTTTAATGTTGTATTAATATAATTAACATGTTTAATATTAGTAAATATTTTAAAATTTACATTTTTGTATTATTTCATATTTAATAAATAAATGTTATTAACATTAAGCAATGTGAAATAAAACATATTCAATATTATTAGCAGTAATATGTTAAATATGAAGATTATTTGCTTCATATTTAGTCACATTAAATATGTTAAAACTATTAATACAATATCACCTAAATTCTAAATATTGTGATGATTTTAATGCATTTATGTAAGTAAATATTACTCTATTTGGCTATATATTGTGATATTGGTGAAAATAAATTAAAATGATTCAATATACTTTTTATTCATTTATGCATGATTAAATGAACTCGAATCATTTGAATCTATTTGCGACAGTGACTGATTGTGTGCATTGAAGAGAAACCTGTGCTGCTTGTATTCAGTGTGTGTGTGTGTGTGTGTGTGTGTGTGTGTGTGTGTGTGTGTGTGTGTGTGTGTGTGTGTGTTGTCCTTTAGGTGGCCATAAAGTCCATCCGTAAGGAAAAGATTAAAGATGATCGGGATCTGATCCACATTCGACGAGAGATCGAGATCATGTCGTCGCTCAGTCATCCTCACATCATCACCATATATGAAGGTATGAAGGGTTATGAAGTATGAAGGGTTATGGAGTATGAAGGGTTATGAAGTATGAAGGGTTATGGAGTATGAAGGGTTATGAAGTATGAAGGTATATGAAGTATGAAAGTGTATGAAGTATGAAGGGTTATGAAGTATGAAAGTGTATGAAGTATGAAGGGATATGAAGTATGAAGGGTTATGAAGTATGAAGGGATATGAAGTATGAAAGTGTATGAAGTATGAAGTGTTATGAAGTATGAAGGGTTATGAAGTATGAAGGGTTATGAAGTATGAAGGGTTATGAAGTATGAAGGGTTATGAAGTATGAAAGTGTATGAAGTATGAAGGGTTATGAAGTATGAAGGGATATGAAGTATGAAGGGTTATGAAGTATGAAGGGATATGAAGTATGAAGGGTTATGAAGTATGAAGGGTTATGAAGTATGAAGGGATATGAAGTATGAAGGGTTATGAAGTATGAAGTATGAAGGGTTATGAAGTATGAAGGGTTATGAAGTATGAAGGGTTATGAAGTATGAAAGTGTATGAAGTATGAAGGGTTATGAAGTATGAAAGTGTATGAAGTATGAAGGGTTATGAAGTATGAAAGTGTATGAAGTATGAAGGGTTATGAAGTATGAAGGGTTATGAAGTATGAAGGGTTATGAAGTATGAAGGGATATGAAGTATGAAGGGATATGAAGTATGAAGGGTTATGAAGTATGAAGGGTTATGAAGTATGAAGGGTTATGAAGTATGAAGGGTTATGAAGTATGAAAGTGTATGAAGTATGAAGGGATATGAAGTATGAAGGGTTATGAAGTATGAAGGGATATGAAGTATGAAGGGTTATGAAGTATGAAAGTGTATGAAGTATGAAGGGTTATGAAGTATGAAGGGTTATGAAGTATGAAAGTGTACTGGTGTTGTGTAACCAGATCGCTGGATTTCTTCAGTCACGCAAACCTCTTTGTTCTCATTATGTAATGAAGGCAAACCCCAAAAACGTCTTTAGTGTGCTTCAGCGCAGCACGATTACCCCCCGCTTATTTACATAACGCCAGGAATACCTCAGTCTCATTAGTGTCAAAGACATCAAAGTCATTTAAAGTAGTTTGGTGACAGTGTCAGTCAATCACTTTTGTCGTCATTGGCTTTTGTCTTGCTTAGTTGGGGACATTTAATTTAATATTCAACAATATTATTGATCTCCTGCATTCACACCATTATATGAGAACTGGACTGAGCTGGACGATTACATCACGGTTTACTCCAGATATAAATGAACTAAATTAATAACTTTTTTTTTTACAACACGATTGAACCATCGCTGAACTTACTTAAGCTGGACTGACGCTATTTTCTTCTGGAAACAAACTTTGTAGCATTATTCTCCTGTTATCTCTGTAAAGCTGCTCTGAAACACTGTGTGTTGTAAAAAGCGCTGTATAAATAAAGCTGATTGGACTGGTGTGTGTTTCAGTGTTCGAGAACAAGGATAAGATCGTGATCGTGATGGAGCTGGGCAGTAAAGGAGATCTGTACGACTACATGAGCGAGAGACAGCGCATCTCTGAGAGCGAAGCCCGAGTCTTCTTCCGACAGATCGTCTCTGCCGTGCAATACTGCCACCGCGTGAGTAACACACACACACACACACACACTCCTTCTAGTGTTCAGACACTATTATAGTTTTTATTAATAATTTGAATTAGATTTTATTTTTATCTTTTCCCATTTCATTTTAATTTGAGTTAAGTTTTAGCAACCAAATACTCACAACGCAACCGAATACAGAAACGCTCCACAAATACTCACAACGCAACCGAATACAGAAACGCTACGCAAATACTCACAACGCAACCGATACAGAAACACTCCACAAATACTCACAACGCAACCGATACAGAAACGCTCCACAAATACTCACAACGCAACCGAATACAGAAACGCTCCACAAATACTCACAACGCAACCGAATACAGAAACGCTCCACAAATACTCACAACGCAACCGATACAGAAACGCTCCGCAAATACTCACAACGCAACCGATACAGAAACGCTCCACAAATACTCACAACGCAACCGATACAGAAACGCTCCGCAAATACTCACAACGCAACCGAATACAGAAACGCTCCACAAATACTCACAACGCAACCGATACAGAAACGCTCCACAAATACTCACAACGCAACCGATACAGAAACGCTCCGCAAAAACTCACAATGCAACCGATACAGAAACGCTCCACAAATACTCACAACGCAACCGATACAGAAACGCTCCACAAATACTCACAACGCAACCGATACAGAAACGCTCCACAAATACTCACAACGCAACCGAATACAGAAACGCTCCACGCAACCGATACAGAAACGCTCCACAAATACTCACAACGCAACCGAATACAGAAACGCTCCACAAATACTCACAACGCAACCGAATACAGAAACGCTCCACAAATACACACAACGCAACCGATACAGAAACGCTCCACAAATACTCACAACGCAACCGATACAGAAACGCTCCGCAAATACTCACAACGCAACCGATACAGAAACGCTCCACAAATACTCACAACGCAACCGATACAGAAACGCTCCGCAAATACTCACAACGCAACCGAATACAGAAACGCTCCACAAATACTCACAACGCAACCGATACAGAAACGCTCCACAAATACTCACAACGCAACCGATACAGAAACGCTCCACAAATACTCACAACGCAACCGATACAGAAACGCTCCACAAATACTCACAACGCAACCGATACAGAAACGCTCCGCAAAAACTCACAATGCAACCGATACAGAAACGCTCCACAAATACTCACAACGCAACCGATACAGAAACGCTCCACAAATACTCACAACGCAACCGATACAGAAACGCTCCACAAATACTCACAACGCAACCGAATACAGAAACGCTCCACGCAACCGATACAGAAACGCTCCACAAATACTCACAACGCAACCGATACAGAAACGCTCCACAAATACTCACAACGCAACCGAATACAGAAACGCTCCACAAATACTCACAACGCAACCGAATACAGAAACGCTCCGCAAATACTCACAACGCAACCGATACAGAAACGCTCCGCAAATACTCACAACGCAACCGATACAGAAACGCTCCACAAATACTCACAACGCAACCGATACAGAAACGCTCCACAAATACTCACAACGCAACCGAATACAGAAACGCTCCACAAATACTCACAACGCAACCGAATACAGAAACGCTCCACAAATACTCACAACGCAACCGATACAGAAACGCTCCACAAATACTCACAACGCAACCGATACAGAAACGCTCCACAAATACTCACAACGCAACCGATACAGAAACGCTCCGCAAATACTCACAACGCAACCGATACAGAAACGCTCCACAAATACTCACAACGCAACCGAATACAGAAACGCTCCACAAATACTCACAACGCAACCGAATACAGAAAACGCTCCGCAAATACTCACAACGCAACCGAATACAGAAACGCTCCGCAAATACTCACAATGCAACCGATACAGAAACGCTCCGCAAATACTCACAATGCAACCGATACAGAAACGCTCCACAAATACTCACAACGCAACCGAATACAGAAACGCTCCACAAATACTCACAACGCAACCGATACAGAAAACGCTCCGCAAATACTCACAACGCAACCGATACAGAAACGCTCCACAAATACTCAAAACGCAACCGAATACAGAAACGCTCCACAAATACTCACAACGCAACCGATACAGAAACGCTCCACAAATACTCACAACGCAACCGATACAGAAACGCTCCACAAATACTCACAACGCAACCGATACAGAAACGCTCCGCAAATACTCACAACGCAACCGATACAGAAACGCTCCACAAATACTCACAACGCAACCGAATACAGAAACGCTCCACAAATACTCACAACGCAACCGAATACAGAAACGCTCCACAAATACTCACAACGCAACCGATACAGAAACGCTCCACGCAACCGATACAGAAAACGCTCCGCAAATACTCACAATGCAACCGAATACAGAAACGCTCCACAAATACTCACAATGCAACCGATACAGAAACGCTCCACAAATACTCACAACGCAACCGATACAGAAACGCTCCACAAATACTCACAATGCAACCGAATACAGAAACGCTCCGCAAATACTCACAACGCAACCGATACAGAAACGCTCCACAAATACTCACAATGCAACCGATACAGAAACGCTCCACAAATACTCACAACGCAACCGATACAGAAACGCTCCACAAATACTCACAATGCAACCGATACAGAAACGCTCCACAAATACTCACAACGCAACCGATACAGAAACGCTCCACAAATACTCACAACGCAACCGATACAGAAACGCTCCGCAAATACTCACAACGCAACCGATACAGAAACGCTCCACAAATACTCACAATGCAACCGAATACAGAAACGCTCCACAAATACTCACAACGCAACCGAATTTTTATGGTTTTGTTTTATTTTTAGTTAACTATAATAACCCAGATTTCTATATAGTCATTTTCTATTGTAAAGTAGTTTAAAATACTATTAATCAAATATTTTGATTCCGTGTTGATGCTATAAAAACGTTTATTTAAAAGTTTAACAGATATCAATCATAACAATAATATTCTTTCATTTCTGAGGTATTTTACATGTGTTATTGTTGCACAGGCAGTTTTAGGGTTTAAGGAACATGTCAGTTTTCACTGTCTGGCTTAACAAATATCTGTGAAACCAAAGGTCAGCAAGACGAAATATTAGTTTGTCGTCATGTGAACATTCCTCACAGTCTAGAAAACTACCCAGAATGCTCTTATGCGCGAGGAGGGGTGAATAGAGACCCACCAGGACTTCACTGAGACACTGAATGGGTTGCATAACACACATTACTCTCCGCATGAATGAGCAGATCTAGAAAGACAGTTGTGTTTCAGGCAGGCGTTCACGCTTGCACACGCTAATGCAGGAACACACAGCGCTAACTTCTACCAAACACAACAACAGCTACGAAAGCAACGACGCACGCAACGCTCTGAAATATCCATGTGAACGACAAACACTCTCAAAGTTATTTACAAAGATTTTTTCAATAAGGTTAATTCAAAGTTATCTGGTCTTTAACCTTATGGACATTTTTATCTTTTTCAGGTTTTTTTTTATCACTTTGCCTGTGTTAATGCTAACTGCATAAAATTTGGCACAGGCGTGTATTTTTATTGGAATTTTACTATTTCACTGCCATTTCCTTTAAAAATACAATACTTCCTCTCAGCACCTTTTGAACAAAAATGGCCCCATTGAAACCCATTAAAACTCCAATTTTTAATCCCAGGGCCATTTAACTATAAAACGATGCAATCTTTGTTAAGAGGCTTTTATTCTGTTGGCAAGGCTTCAAAATAAAAAAATTTACTTTTTTTTTACCAGATGGTGACATTTTTTCAAGTTTGGCCTATAGAGCAATAACTCGCTTTATGTATATCATCGAGTCAATTGGGTAAATTATGCAACGATAATTGTGTGGGTGTGGTTGGTATGTGTGTTATAAAAAAAATATGTGTGTGTTTGTAATATTGAAAGAGAAAAACTCAACTGTGAATAACACAGCCAATCCCTGTGTCGCAGTGAGTTCTGCTGCCTCTACTGGGGAAGATCTGTCACTGCGCCGAACAACATCTCACCGAACGCTCATTTACTGAGATATCATCCTCAAATTTGTAACACAACTTATTTAGATTTATGGCTTTGAATTTCTAGCCGTTTTAGAGTTCAAATTGTTTCATAAAATATATATTTTATATAAAACAATGTTCATAAAAAATTTTCATAAACTTAAACTTATATAACATTTTTTGGTTTTACTTATTTATTTATTTTTACTTCAGCAATAATCTGCCACGGGTCTTCTTTAAAATGATGTGCTCCCAAGTTTAACATATTTATGAGAGTTTTTTTTCCTCTATGGACCTGTGTGTAACTTTTTTTAATTGATGCACAAGGGTTAATAATGTTCTCGAAACGTTAGCACAAAAACATTATTTATACATCAATCATGGAATGTTTTCTCTGAAACATTTTAGTTGGACGTTTGTTTAACATTTTTGAAATTTTACTTTTTGTTTCAGAACATTTCCGTAACTTTCCCATAATGTTTCAAGAATGATACAATGGAATGTTTTCAAGTTTGCATAACCAAGAAAAACGTTTTTAATACATTACAAGTATTACAAGTACGGGTACATTACTTCAGAGAACATTCAGAAAAAACTCTATGGGAACGTTAATAAAATATTCTTAAAACACACACTACCAGTCAAAAGTTTTGGATCGTACAGAACAGAATTTATCTGGAATAGAATCTTTGAACTTTCTATTCGTCAGAGAATCCTGAAATGAAAATCAACTAAATGCAGCTTTGGTGAGCAGAAGAGACTTATTTTAAAAACTTTAATAATCTTCCCGACCCAAAACTTTCGAGTGGTAGTGTGTGTTTCTGGGGTGGAAGATCTTTGGGGATTTTTGAATCCTAGTCTGAATTATGAAAGTGTTTTGAGTGAAACTGGTAATAAAGTGTTTGTGTTGCTCAGGAAATTCCCTTGCAAAACCTTGCATACTTTAATAAAGCAATAACAAACAGTGATTTTAGTACAAAATCCCCTCATCGGTGATTCACTCAAGTTGAATTGCTTTCACAAAATGGCACCAACGGCAAGATACCAATGTAAATGGATAACTAAAATTAGAATAACCGGTTCCTCTGCCAAGTACTAATGTTCATTAGTGAAAACGGTGCATTAATGGATCAGTTCATCTAGTCAGAGTTAATAATAATAACCTGACCGTGTCAGTGTTACACGACAAAGTTGTACGAAAACTGGAAAACTTTTCCTTTGCATTTTTGGCGTACAGACGACAGCGTCGTTAAAACGGTCCCCCCGAAAATGGCAAAAAAATGCTAAAACGACTAAAAAATCTTTTTGCTAAAAATAAAAATGCCGTATTCTGCTGCCAGGCCAGTAGGGGGCGATGACACTTTGTTAAAAAACAAAACTAAAGAAAAACACTTTAGAATTTACTAAACTGTAAAGAAATTGTTGGTTTAACTTTAAAAAAAAAAAGTAAGTTACCTTGTTGCCTTACAATTTTGAGTTTATTGAAATTAAAAATGTGAGTTAATACAACGAAGGAGATTGGTTTAATCAAAAAAATTCAAAATATTATGTTATCCGAACCACATTAATAATCTAAGTTGACGAAAAGGCAAAAAGTCTATAAATCACGAAACTATAAATCACGATAAATCTTTTTACTATATAAACTGAACTGTATAGACTGAAAATGTAATATGCATGACGTCGCCGTTTTCACAAATTCACGTTTTTGTAGTTTACACGGATACGATAATAGTATCGTTGCGAAAAACGTTCACTTTGAATCTCAAAAGTTTGCATTTTCGGGCCCCCAAAATGCAGATGTCATGTAAATGAGTGGGAAAAACACACAAAGTTTTCAGTTTTGAGTTGAAAACGCTGTTGTGTAAACGGATCTCTCTGTCTATTTCTAACAGAACGGGATTGTTCATCGCGACCTGAAGTTGGAGAACATCTTGCTGGACGACAACGGCAATATAAAAGTAAGTTCAGGACAGATTCAAGACTTCATTTAGGAATAAGCAGAAGGATATATTTCTGTGTAAATTGTTTGTTGCGTTAAATCGTAAACTTGCACTGAAAGTCATTCATCAGAGATCTCCTTTATCGAACAATGTCTTCATTATCTTTCAAATTCTAAAAAAGGTAAATAGATAATGCATGCAATGACTGTGGAAACTTTAACCATTGAAAGGAAACTATGACAAAGATATCATTTTCCTTATTCAAACTGATTTTTCCCCATGAATATATGATTGAGCTGAAGCTGTATCATATACTTAGATATTTATATAAGAAATATCTCACTCATAGATCTTGTGAAATCTCTTTATATCTATATCAGATGGGTTGCAGATTTAATTTTGCATGAATTTTCCAGGACTTACATTTCAAATTCAGGCACTTTAAGCACCTTGTTACGAACCCTTGTTACGAACCCTTGTAACGAACCCTTGTTACGAACCCTGGTTACGAACCCTGGTTACGAACCCTGGTTACGAACCCTGGTTACGAACCCTGGTTACGAACCCTGGTTACGAACCCTTGTTACGAACCCTTGTTACGAACCCTTGTTACGAACCCTTGTTACGAACCCTTGTTTCTGCACACGGATTTTTGAGTCTTTAGATTTTTTTTCCGTTGGGAATTTTCCAAACTTTCATAGTCTGTTTGAAACGTTATCTCTGATACTTCTGTTTTCCCTGGTATTATTGAACAAGAGGCCATAAAACTTGCATGAGATAACGGCATAAATCTATAATCTATATATAAATTTTCAGGTCTAGGCTTAAAAAGTGAATAAATGGATTATAAATACAGTGTAAATATAATTTAGTAGCATAAAATCCCCTAAAAATACAAAATATTAAATAAAAACGTTTTCATTGAAATAAAAAGATACATTTCTGTCACCAGAGGGTTAAGAATATATATTTCTGTGTATATTTATGTCGTAAACTTGCACAGAAAATCATTGTGCCGGTGTTTAATGAGTCATTCTGCACACGGATCTTCAGACGGTTTTTCAGAAACGTTATCTCTGACACTTCTGTTTTTATTAAACAAGAGGCCATAAAACAAAACACCTAATCGAAACTTGTATGAGATAACGGCATAAATCTACTTTCGGTTTATGAGATGAGCTGTAAAACTGGCACTGATCGAAACTACGGCTATTTTTTAAGGTAATGGACCAACTGCCGGCGGTGGTTGTTTGGAAATAAAAATAAGCGAGGCTCAAACATCCATTTTGTAACAGACATGCGTGTTTATTGGAGCAACTCCGTCAAAGAAACAACACACTAAAGCCTGTAAAACATTTAAATAAATTTCTGTAAATAATGGAAACTTAAATGATATAATAAAGTAAAATATTTTTAAAAAACGGGACCATCTCTTTTCTATTATCTTCGTGTAACATTTAATTGCTGCTAAGCTATTATTAATTTTCCGCGGTTGTCGAGTTTAGCACAGCCCTAATCGAAACCACTGTTTTCCAGATCGCTGACTTCAGGCGCTCAAACCTTTTCCAGACTTTCACAGAAACGTTATCTCTGAACTTCTGTTTTCCCTGGTTTTATTAAAGCTGCAGTCCGTAACTTTTTTGGGTTAACTAAATTTTTGAGCAAGTTCAATTTATTTTTTACGTTCAATTTATGAGATGAGCTGTAAAATTGGCACTGATGGCTGAAACCACTGTGTGTTTTCCAGATCGCGGACTTCGGGTTGTCAAACCTGTACCAGGGCGATCAGTTCCTGCAGACGTACTGTGGCAGTGCTCTATACGCGTCTCCCGAGATCGTGAACGGCCGGCCGTACAGGGGCCCGGAGGTGGACAGCTGGTCTCTGGGCGTTTTACTCTACACACTCATCCACGGAGCCATGCCTTTCGACGGACACGACCACAAGAACCTGGTGCAGCAGATCAGCAGCGGAAACTACCGCAAACCCAGCAAACCCTCCGGTGAGGCGCTAATGAAACACAGAGTGCAAGTGACCGTTTCAGTCGGGTGCTCTTCACTCATTTTTGACTGAAAAATTTTACTTTTTTATTTTATTTTATTTTTTAAGTATTTCATTGGAATGGTACGAAACTTGGTAAAGTTTTTGGCACTTGCTATGTGAACACACACACAAATCATGGACATGATTCGAACAGGTTAATTGGTCCTGTAAACAATGGTCACACTTGTGCTCCTCGCATTGGAAATGAATGTGAGAGTTTCCTCTAGTGGAAGCGTTTGGTACTGCAGCCGAACAACATCTCACTGAAAGATCATTTTTTTAAATATCAAGCTCAAATTTGGAACACAACTTGTTTAGATTTATGGCTTTGATTTTCTCACAGTTTTAGAGTAAAAACGTGTTTTTGAAAATATAGATTTCATATAAAAATCAACTTAAATCATTTTTCATAACAATAAACGTAAAAATCTGTAACTTTTTTCTAAGTAAACTTTTTTCACTTCAGCAAGAATCTGCCAAGTGTCGTCTTTGAAAAGAGATCAAACTTCAGTCTGCGCTTTAAAACATTCAAGACTTAGCACAGTTTAAGCTGGAAATGTCATTTTCAGGTCTATGCTCAAAAAGTGAATAAATGGATTATAAATACTGCGTAAATATAATTTAGTACCATAAAATCCTCTAAAAATACAAAATATTAAATAAAAAACTAAAATATAGTACATTCCTTCCATTGAAATAAAAAACTAAACACGTTAAGAGCACCAGAGGGTTAAATCGAGACACGGAACTAGTTTACTATGTTTGTCGAAAGTCCAAACTAAGTAAACCATGTCAATGTTTTATAGGTAGAGCTTATCTACTCAGAGCAGATAACGCTTTGAATTGTGGGCCATGTGTTGACCTTGGCAGCCTCATAAAATTGAGTTGATCTGGGAGTCAAGTTCACAACGACAGCAACTTTATTGCCAGAGGTCGTATAGTCTCCATATCGTTGGCTAAAGTGTCCTTTCACTTATTGAAAATCTTTCTGTTTTATAGCATTATCCCTGCATATAGAGAACCAAGAAACTGCCCAGAGTAACATGAGCTAGTCTTGCCAAACCTGTTCCTGGAGCCACACCCCAACAGCACACATTTTGACCAATCTATTTTTAGGTCCTGGAGTCTCTACTAACAAACATTGAGTTGGATCAGGTGTGTTTGATCGGGAAGAGTTGAGAATGTGTACGTTTGGTGTGTCTTCTGGAACAATGGATTATAGTATCTTGCACACGTGTGCTCCCATGCTTTCATTCCCATTAGCATTCAGCATTCGATATTGTTGATCATTTGCATAGTTGCATAGAACTTTGAAACTGTGCCACATTGCTTGACACGCCCGCATCACATTGCCAACACTCGCTCACATCGCCAACTCTCACTAAATAGGGATGACTTCCAGTCAGCAAAAGTCTAATGTTGTAGACCAGGGGTGTCCATCGACTCCAGTCCTACTTCTGGAGCGCCACTTTTCTGCAGAGTTTAGCTCAAACACACCTTTAGTAGACATTTAGTAGCTGGTCCAGGTGTGTTTAACCCTTGTGCCCTGTTTGGGGTCTTTTTGACCCCAAATGATGTTTGCTGAAATAAAATAAAAAGTTCTCTTTGTCTAAATGGCATGAGACTTTGTACAGTTGTCACCACTTTCTAGGTCTACAAATAAAACAAATTAATTGGAATCTGTTTTTTATGTTAGTGTGGGGAAAAAAGAGACCCCAGGCAACAAAATGTAATGTAAAATGTAAAAAAAAATTAAAAATGTAATTTTACTTGGTTTATTAATGTTTTTACTCCTCATTTGGCTCCAAAACCTGTGAAAATATGTCTTTCAGTTAGTCAAATAACAAATAGTGGAGCTCTGCAGCCATCTACTGGTTAAAGTGATCATTTTTAACTTTTAAAACTGAATTTTCCAAAAGATGGGCAAAAATATCCCACTTAACCATGTCAAATCATTCATGTTATCCCCATGAATGAAATAACTTAGAAATGTGGGTCTTTTTTAAAGTGAATTTTTCATAAAAAGCTGTTTTCTTTTTTAATAAAAACCTATTTAAATTGTTTTTTCTTATTTATATACATTTAAAAAATATAATAAATCATAGCAAAAATGCACAAATGTGGAGTAAAAACATTAATAAACTGATTAAAATTACAATTGTTTTTTTATTTTTACAGTTACAAAGTTACAAAATTACATTTTGGTGCCAGGGGTCTCTGGAGACCCGCAAACAAAATAGCGTATAAGTGTTAATTAGGATCCCTGTTGCTAAATCCAATGCTAATCCTCTTTGTCGCCCCACAGATGCGTGTGGTTTGATCCGCTGGATGTTGATGGTGAACCCAGAGCGTAGAGCTACGCTGGATGAGATCGCGGGTCACTGGTGGGTCAACTGGGGCTATCAGCTCCCCCTACAGGCTCAGAACGACACCGCATCTGTGTGTCCGACACATGTGGCATCTCAAACCGGCGGCCCGACTCGCATCGCAGACTGGCTACGCCGCACCTCTCGCCCTCTCCTGGAAAACGGTTCTAAGATGCGTTGCCTATTGCGTACGGGTGGAGGAGAACCAGTTCAGCGACAGCGCTCAATACGGAGGTCACGCAAAGAAAACAACGTTTCGCAAACAATGCAGGAATCGCCTCGTCCGTTTAAAGGCATCCTAAAGAAGCGTGGAAGTCTAAAACAAAAACTGACTCCTGGGGACTCCCAGGCTACGCCCCTGGAGGAGAAAACCAAGAACTCTGTGGCTCCACCTCCTAAAGGCATCCTGAAGAAGCCTTCCGAAGGCGAGTCGGGGTATTACTCCTCATCCCCAGAGAGTTACGACTCCGGGCGGACTCTCGGGAAGCCGTCGCCTGCGCAGAACCGCAAGGGAATCCTCAAACGTCACGGCAAGTTTTCCGAAGGACTCCAGGGATTCGGATCTCTGGATAAGCTTTCGCCTTCCTTGCCCTCAGTGGTCAACAAATCCCGACCGAGTGGAGCAATCAGCGAGGACAGCATTCTCTCCGCCGAGTCTTTCGACAGACTCGATCTTCCCGATCGGGAGATTCCCGTCGCTCCGATGGAGAGAAGAAGAATGCGAGGATGCGTATCCGCTGATAATCTCCTCGACTTAAGAGAGGACGGGCCTGGGACTCTGCTCAAGGGACACTGGGAAATGGACGTAGCTTCCTATCGTGCAGGAGTGTCCGGTAGCGTGTTTTCAATCTCCGACTGCGAAAACGTCACTCAGACTTACAAGCAAGCCTTGGGAGCGACTGCTAGCTGAGATGGACAATGACTATTAAGTGCAGAATCTGCAACTCGGTTGTGCCTAGAAAGGTAAACTAATTGGAAATAAGGAAAGGACTTGGAAGCATTCCTGACGAACACTGGTAAATTTGCAATTCTGTTGTGCCTGGAAAGGTGAACAAGTTGGAAACAAAACAAGGAAAGAACTTGGAAACGTTCCTGATGAATGCTAGTATTGAAACGGCTTCAGGCCAGACAGGAAGTGGGTCTTCAAGAGGACAGGAAGTCCTGTGCGACAGACTCGTTTGAGACACGCATTTCATTCCGAGGGAACTGCAGTTTTATGGTGCGTTTGCAACCAAAACTGCTTTTATATTGTAGACTTGATTTGAGAAAAGTGCCTTTTATTTTGTCAAATGATCAACAATTAACTTGTTATCCTTTGAAATGTTTGACAGTTACATGACTGTTTAGGGTGTTGGCTAGTCAAAAAGTACCAAAGATCCATTGTGAATTTGTTTTAAAGGTGAATATTGGTGGTAGATGACAAAAATGTACACGAACTCAAAAGTTCTCAATTGGCAAAGATTGACTTAAGTCCTCAAGATCGTTCCCGCCAATTTCTGACTGTTTAGGGTCAAAAATTACCAAAGATCCATTGTGAATTTAGATCATCTGTCTGTTTTAAGGTGAATTTTGGTGGTATATGACAAAAATGTACAAGAACACATGCAAGAACTCAAAAGGTCTCATTTGGCAAAGATTGACTAAAGTCCTTAAGATCGTTCCTGCCAATTTCTGAGTTTTACAACATGGCATTTATTATCATGGATACAGTAAACTATTGTCTTTTTATGACTTTATGTAGTCTAGACTTTAGTTACATGTTTAAATTGTGCAGATAGGAGTTTATTAGGATGGTGAAAGACGCCGTGACCTCCTCACCGTATAGGATTAAACTAAAAGCAGATTTTTTTTGTCTTCAAATGTTGGGGTTTACTGTTTTGGGCATCTGGACGCTTACTTCCAGTTGTAAAGGAAAGTTAAGAATGGGAAAGAATGATATTTCAGTGTCATAACAGGGTGTTTATCAGTAAATCTGCATGTCTTGAGTTTCTAAACTCTTCATACAGTATTTGTAAGAGTCCATTAGAGCGACAGCGAGATCTTGTCAGGGATTTCATGGTTATGAAGGGTTTTTCTTCTGTTTGGTGTCATATTTGTTTGAGTTTCTGCATGTTTACTTGCCAAAGTGCCTGATTTATCTGCCCTGATGTCTGTTTGAATCAGTGGACCAATAAAACAGCACAAATTAAGTTGAAAACGCTCTGTTCTTCTGTTCCCATGATAATCTTTTGAATAACAGTAAATAACTTTATCGTAGACTGTATTCCAGTTCAGTTCACATTTTAAAGTCCCCCTGTGGTGAAAATCCAGCGTTTAATGTTGTTTATGTGTCTATGTGGGGTTTTTAATATGCTTGAAGACAAACCATGTGTAAATTCATGATCACAAGTCGACTACATTGCTCAAAAACACGGTTTGTAATCGTGGTGTTTCTGATGTCACAAACTACCTTGTAACCAATCAGATCAACGTGTGATCGTCAACGAGTGGATCTCTGAGTGAGTGAGTGAGTGGAGGCGGGGCTCATTTGCATATTCATGGAACCACACATACAAAGATGAGTTTTAAGGGATTAAATTATTGACTACAGGGGGACTTTAAACACTGTAGAGTGTGAGAAATGTGTTGCAGTTTTTAAAAAGTGAAATAATAATAAAAGACCCGATAACAGTGTTGTTATAGTTAAATAAAACTAGAACATTTTCGTTACTTGAAATGAAATAAAATATAAAAAATATATTTATATATTTTAGCTAGTTCCTAAACCAACATTTTAGATTTTAGTTTAACTTGATGTACTAAAACAACTAAAACTAACAGTGAAAAACTATATAGACTGTATATTATCACTGTAAAGTTGCTTTGAAACATCTATATTGTTAAAGCGCTGTATAAATGAAGGAGACTTGACTAAAATTCACCTGAAACCAGAAAATGCACAAATTAAAACTCACTAACTCACCGGAAAATATACTTTTTCACATCTTAATCTTTTTCCATTTCCAAACCTGCCAAAAGTATCCTGGATAGATTTTACACTAAAATAAAGACAAAAAGATTTTGCATAAAAATATATATATATTTTTTTTTGTTGCATTATTTACATTGCATTTAAACACCCTCTGCTAATTAGTGTGCAAAAATATTGATTATTTTAAACTCTAGGTATTTATCATGGTAGCATTTGTTTTTCTGAATTTAATTTATACTGATTTTAATTAAAAACTATGTGAAATTTGACAAAAACGTGCTTAATTGTCAAAACATCTTAATTAATATACGCTTAATTTCTTAATGCAAAAAAAAAAATGTTTGAGGTCAGGGTGAAATGTGACATTTGTGTGTGAGATTGACCCGGTTAGTGTTTGAAGTAAACCAGCATTCATCATCCTCATATTTTATTTTTTTACATATTTCAAGTTTAAAATTGAGAAAAGTTACATGTCAAGCGTAGAATTAATCATTGACTGAAATCAGCAGTGTGTGTGTGACAGAGCAGAACATCTGCTAGGTTAAAAACAAACATGAACTTGGTCAACCAGTGCAGTGGAACTGGGAACACTGGGAAAGCAGGCTAGAGTTGATCAGCCGTTGGGACGTCCCGATCCCGATCCACAGGTGTAGACGGAAGCGTCAGGCCGATGGTTTCCTCCAGAGATGAGAAACACTGAAGCAGAGAAGCCTGAATCACAGACACACAGAAAGTCATTATTTAAACTTTGTATCATAATTGTACCTTATTATGTCATAATTTTGAAGTTTTCCTAATGATTTCAACTTATATGTTATTATTTTCACTTTAAATCTCATAATTGACAAAGTCAAATTAATGTTATAATTTCCACTTTTTGTCATATTTGGCTTTTTCTCAATTTAGAATTTTATCAAAAAAGTATGACAAACCTCCATTAGGATAAAAAGTAAAAAACTATGATTTATGTCATCATTTTGACTTTTTCTCATAATTACAATTTATGTCATAATTGTGACTTAATATGTCATAATTTCAACTTTTTATGTCTTAGGTTTATAAGTCGATTTTTGGATAAAATTCAAAATTGACAAAAAGTTGTAATTCTAATGGTGCGTTCACACCGGACGCGAATAGAGCGCCTAGCACGAGTGATTTCAATGTTAAGTCAATGCAAAGACGCGTTACGCGCGTAAAAAAAACCTGCGGCGCGAACGAGGCGTAGAGCGCGGTGCGGTAGACGCGAATTCGCCTCATTTGTGCGTCAAGTTCACGCGAATAGCGCGAATCGAGCGTCTGGCGCATTCCGCACAAATTATTTATTTAGTGCTTTTTGTGCATTCACGCGTTTGACGCGAATTCGCGTCTGCCGCCCCAGTTGAAAAATCTGAACTTCTGCGTCAAATTCGCGCCGCGTTAACCAATCAGGAGCCAGCTTGCTGCTGTCACATGGTGAAGTAAATATTTTACCACATAAAAACTTGATTTTAATATATGAGACATTCTTTTTGTATGCAATTTATTCCATATCTAATCTAGATTATATGAAACATTATTATTATTCTAATGTAAAGAGAACCAACATACTTTAGTGCAAGAACATAGTTTGTGACTGTGTTGTGTGAGGGAAAAAACTCGCCGAACTGGGTTCGCCTCCGAAGGGTCTGGTGAACCCAAACACGGCGATAATGACAACGCCGCTGTTCTGCTCTCCAGAGCAAATACAGAGCGGTGACTCTCTCGATAAATGAACCATCAACAACAGACATCTTGTAAAGAGATGGCCGCCAACGGGGTTTGAAACTTTCGCCTCTGACGCGTGTAAATTTCGGTTCAAACTTTTGTTTTTACGCGCGTCAGTTTCACTCTTGTCGCGCGAATTAACACAAAGTGGTCAAGCGTCCAACTAGACGTGGTAGACGCGAATTTGACGCGCTATTCGCGTCTGGTGTGAACGCACAGTAAGGAAAAATGTTGAGGTTCACACACTGGCCGTACGAGTGTGTGTATGTGACCTCACCATGTCCAGGTCCAGGACGTTCCTCAGGAGTTCCAGGAGGTCGTCGGCGCTGAGCGTGTCTTTCAGGAGATTCAGTCGAACAACAGCTGCCGCCACACACGAACAGGCCACCAATGACGGAGCGAAGACCGAGAACTTCAGCTCTGAAACACACACCACAAGCCCCGCCCCCTAAAATCAACATCCACCAATCCTGCTTCAGCTCTGAAACACACACCAAAAGCGCCGCCCCTTAAAATCAACATCCACCAATCCTGCTTCAGCTCTGAAACACACACCACAAGCCCCGCCCCTTAAAATCAACATCCACCAATCCTGCTTCAGCTCTGAAACACACACCACAAGCCCCGCCCCTTAAAATCAACATCCACCAACCCTGCTTCAGCTCTGAAACACACACCAAAAGCCCCGCCCCTTAAAATCAACATCCACCAATCCTGCTTCAGCTCTGAAACACACAACACAAGCCCCGCCCCTTAAAATCAACATCCACCAATCCTGCTTCAACTCTGAAACACACACCACAAGCCCCGCCCCTTAAAATCAACATCCACCAATCCTGCTTCAGCTCTGAAACACACACCACAAGCCCCGCCCCTTAAAATCAACATCCACCAACCCTGCTTCAGCTCTGAAACACACAACACAAGCCCCGCCCCTTAAAATCAACATCCACCAATCCTGCTTCAGCTCTGAAACACACAACACAGCCCCGCCCCTTAAAATCAACATACACCAATCCTGCTTCAGCTCTGAAACACACAACACAAGCCCCGCCCCTTAAAATCAACATCCACCAATCCTGCTTCAGCTCTGAAACACACAACACAAGCCCCGCCCCTTAAAATCAACATCCACCAACCCTGCTTCAGCTCTGAAACACACAACACAAGCCCCGCCCCTTAAAATCAACATCCACCAATCCTGCTTCAGCTCTGAAACACACAACACAAGCCCCGCCCCTTAAAATCAACATCCACCAATCCTGCTTCAGCTCTGAAACACACACCACAAGCCCCGCCCCTTAAAATCAACATCCACCAATCCTGCTTCGGCTCTGAAACACACACCACAAGCCCCGCCCCTTAAAATCAACATCCACCAATCCTGCTTCAGCTCTGAAACACACAACACAAGCCCCGCCTCTTAAAATCAACATACACCAATCCTGCTTCAACCCTGAAACACACACCACAAGCCCCGCCTCTTAAAATCAACATCCACCAATCCTGCTTCAGCTCTGAAACACACAACACAAGCCACGCCCCTTAAAATCAACATCCACCAACCCTGCTTCAGCTCTGAAACACACACCACAAGCCCCGCCCCTTAAAATCAACATCCACCAATCCTTTATCCATTAATATCCACATTAATAACAGGATTTAATCTATTAATATCAATTAATATCAGGATTTTATCCATTAATATCCATGAATAACAGGATTTTATTTAATAATATTCTTGAACGATAAGTATTTCCATTCTGAATCTTTTTTCCGAAGACATTTTGAGAAGTTTCTGCAGAACATTAAAGAAATGTTACCATCATTCCCAAATAAATGTAATGATTTCAAATTAATAAATAATAATACATTTATAAAAATAAAAATTAATATAAATTAACTTCATAAATATATTTTTTAACTCAACATTAATTTACTAAATTAATTCAGTTTTATCAAGTGTTATTGTGTGAAAAAATGAACTTAAAGTCAAATAATAAAAATGATAAATAGAAATGATAAAAATGCTTCACATATGAATGACAAATCCAGTTTATTCCTGATTCCCGTGTTCTTCAGTGCAGTGAGTGCTGGATGTGCAGATCGGCTGATGCAGTGACGGAGAACAAAAGCAGGAGATGATGAACGTGACGCGCAGCTTATACACGCAACAAAGAGCAGATCAATGACAGAGAAGCTGCTGACACTGTGTGTGTACGTGTGTGTGTGTGTGTGTGTACCTGTGGCGCTCAGGGCGATGTAGGAGTGTGTGTGTCTCCTCAGGGCCGGGTGGTTCTGCACTTCGAGTGGCAGCACCTGCAGTAACAGCTCCAGGAAGTCAGAGGGCAGCACTGAGGCCAGATCCCAGTGGAGCCGCGACACCAGCAGCACCTCCCACTGCTGCACACACACACACACACACACACACATTACACATTACACATCACACACACACACGTTGCACATCACACATCACACACACATTACACATCACACATTACATACACACACACACACACATTACACATCACATACACACACACACACACACACATCACACAGACACACACACACACACACACACACACACAAACAAACACACACAAACACACATTACACGCTAGCACCACCAGTAATGCTCTACTGGGTGGTTGCCCTGCACGCTTAATAAACAAACTACAGCTAGTTCAAAACGCAGCCGCTAGAGTTCTTACCAGAACCAGGAAGTACGACCATATTAGCCCGGTTCTGTCAACACTGCATTGGCTCCCTATTAAACATCGTATACATTTTAAAATATTGTTGATTACTTACAAAGCACTAAATGGTTTAGCTCCCCAGTACTTGAGCGAGCTCTTAACGCATTATAGTCCTTCACGTCTATTGCGATCTCAAAACTCCGGCCAGTTGATAATACCTAGAATATATAAATCGACTGCTGGCGGTAGATCCTTTTCCTATTTAGCACCAAAACTTTGGAAAAATCTTCCTAACATTGTCCGGGAAGCAGACACAGTCTGTCAGTTCAAAGCTAGACTAAAAACACATCTCTTTGACCTAGCATTCACATAACACTCTATAGACTTCTATAATTCAATGTTAGGCTGCCTAGATTAGATCAGCCGGAACCGGGAACACTTCCCATAAATCCTGATGTACTCGTTACATCATAAGAAGAATGGCATCTACGCTAATGTTAGTCTCTCTGTTTATCCCGAGGTTTACCGCAGTCCGCCGGATCCAGGCCGTATCCGGATCTGATGAAGGACCGTCGCATGGACACGACGACAACGCATCCCTGAAGTGCCAGCCTCATCAACACTGTGAAGGCCTCATGGACACCTCAACAAACTCGTCTCCATACCGGCGTGATGACTCCGACCCCAACCAGATGGAACTGTTAATTTTATATTTAACAATACTATTACAACATTATTTTCCTGTTATCTGTGTAAAGCTGCTTTGAAACAATCTGCATTGTAAAAAGTAGGTGTGCGCCGATCCGATACTCAGTATCAGTATTGCTCCAATACTACCAATATTTGCCGGATCAGGTATCGCCAGACAAGACCATCCAAATCCGATATTGTGCGTATGTTATTGTTATACAACACAAAAGACACAAAAACATTATAAAGCACCATAATGTTTTCGTGTACTGTATTCCAAGTTTTCTGAAGCCATTATGTGAGGTACAGATTTAAATCGTTAAATTAATCTTCACCTAAGTGCTTCCCTCCGCTGCGGCTGTCAGTCATTCTCCATTCAGCGTCAAACAGCGCGTCGCGCTCGGGTAAAACAGTCAACACGATGAAACTCTCTCCAAGATGAGTCAATGTTCCTATTATTATACTGTAGATCTGTAGATAAAGGTCTATGGTTCGCATAAAAGGACTTTAACTTGCTGGACTTTCACGTTACTTTCTCCCGGGTGTCTGTTAGATCACAACACTGGAGTAGAGAGTGATATAATTGCTCATCACGCGCACATTAACTGACATTTTAAACTGTTAAAAGGCTCAAACTATTGAAATAATAAATTATATATATATATATATAATATATATATCTTCCCTTTGTGCTTTGAACTTTTCAATGCGAGGCGCTGCGCACCGTGACTCCATGTTGCTTCGAGCGCATCATTCTTCGCACGGGATGCGCATAAGGTTTCGTGCCGCTCTGATTTGGAGCCTTTCATATTACAATACTTTTGCGCAATGGCAGTTTATTGATAGCCTTAGTTGTTCTGTCCAATCTATCATATGTTGCTGCTTCATTAAAAAGTTGCGCTTAAAATTTTAAAAGAAATGTCTTTTAATTATATAGTATATACAGTGGGGGAAATAAGTATTTGACCCCTTGCTGATTTTGCAGGTTTGCCCACTTACAAAGAATTTAACGATCTATAATTTTAATCATATGTACATTCTAACAGTGAAAGACAGAATCCCAAAGAAAATTCCAGAAAATCACATCATATGAATATATAAAAATTGATGACCATCTGATGAGGAAAAACAAGTATATGACCCCCTACCAAACAGCAAGTATTCTGGCTCCTACAAGCCAGTTAGTCTTTCTTTAAGACACAGCCCCAATCCCAACCAATTATCTACATCAAATACACCTGCCTCACCTCGTTACCTGTATAAAAGACACCTGTCAACACCCAAACAACCAGCATCCAACATCACCACCATGGGCAAGACCAAAGAGCTTTCTACGGACATCAGGGACAAGATTGTTGATCTGCATAAGGCTGGGATGGGCTACAAGAGAATCGGAAAGCAACTTGGAGAGAAAAGATCAACTGTCGGTGCAGTTATCAGGAAATGGAAGAAGCACCACACCACCGCCAACCTCCCTCGGTCTGGGCCTCCACACAAGATCTCGCCTCGTGGGGTGTCCCTGATCATGCGAAACGGTGAGGAATCATCCCAAAACCACAAGGGGGGAACTGATGAATCAACTGAAGGCAGCTGGGACCACAGTTACAAAAGAAACGGTTGGTAACACACTACGCCGTCATGGATTGAAATCCTGCAGCGCACGCAAGGTCATCCTGCTCAAGAAGAAACATGTACAGGCCCGCATAATTTCGCCATTCACCACCTGGACGACTCAGAAGAGGCCTGGAAGAAGGAGATGTGGTCAGATGAGACCAAAATAGAACTTTTTGTCCTCAACTCAACTCGTCGTGTTTGGAGGGCAAAGAACACCGAGTACAACCCAAAGAACACCATCCCCACCGTCAAGGATGGTGGTGGCAACATCATGCTTTGGGGGTGCTTTTCAGCCAAGGGGACGGGACAACTCCATCGTACTGAGGGGAGGATGGACGGGGCCATGTATCGTGGAATTCTGGACCAACATCTCCTTCCCTCAGTGAGAGAGCTGAAGATGGGTCGAGGATGGGTGTTTCAGCACGACAACGACCCTAAGCACACCGCCAAAGCAACAAAAGAGTGGCTGAAGAAGCAAATCAAGGTTATGGAGTGGCCTAGCCAGTCTCCAGACCTGAATCCAATTGAAAATCTTTGGAGGGAGCTTAAAATTCGAGTTGCCAGGCGACAACCTTGGAACCTGAAAGATTTGGAGGCTGTCTGCAGGGAGGAGTGGGCCAACATCCCTGCCGAAATGTGCACAAACCTTGTCACCAACTATAAAAAGCGTTTGACATCTGTGCTGGCCAATAAGGGCTTTTCTACAAAATATTAACATGCTGTTTGTCCAGGGGGTCAAATACTTGTTTTTCCTCATCAGATGGTTATCAATTTAAATAAATTCATATGATGTGATTTTCTGGAATTTTCTTTGGGATTCTGTCTTTCACTGTTAGAATGTACATATGATTAAAATTATAGATCGTTGCATTCCTTGTAAGTGGGCAAACCTGCAAAATCAGCAAGGGGTCAAATACTTATTTCCCCCACTGTATTTTGTCTGTATATTGTTTTACAAAGTGAGGAAATTAATGTTTAAGTCAAGCTTTGATGCCTTTAACAAAAGAATAATCCCAGTCTCTTCCCCACAGTGAGGCATACAGAGACAGTTTATTAGGTAATTCGGCACTGTTTTTTTAATTATTATTTTAGTATTGGATCGGTACTCGGTATCGGCCAATCGGTGTCGGAGGCAAAAAAGGCGGATCCTGCCACCCCTAGTAAAAAACGCTCTATACTAAATAAAGGTGACCTGACGTAACAAACACTAGAAACACAAAACCTCATACTGAGACTGCCTTAACCACGGTAAAACCACTGCAATTAAAATAAATAAACTAAATAAAAACAATAAACATAAATAAACAAACAATAAACATAAATAAACAAAAGCAATTCACAATAATAATAAGCTGAATTAGGGGCCGTTTACACATACCGCTTTCAACTAAAAACTGAAAACGCAAACTTTTAAAAACGGGCTTTTGAAACCGATACCGTTATCATGTCTTTGTAAATGCTAATTTGTGAAATAGGTGACTTACAATACAATACAATGTTTATTTATAAAGCACAATTTAAAAACTACCGAAACTGACCAAAGTGCTGTACACAAAAAACCACAAGCTGTAAATAGGTGTAACACACGAAAGTAAAATCATAAAAAAACAAACTAAACTAAACTAAAATTAAAATGTTAGTAAATATGTAGAATGTCACAGGTGTTTGTTTTATCTTATTTTACAACGCTTCAAATCAGTGATAATTAAGCATTATTTATTTATTACTATTATAGTATTTAATAATATTTTTAATTAGCATTTATTTAAAAAATGTATTATTACATTCAATCGTTTAAGTTTATTTTATGTGCTTTTGTCATTTTTAATGGCTCGGTTTTTCATATTTCTATTCAAATTTCTTTTTTAGTTTTAGTAAAACGTATATTATTTAAGTTCAGTTCAATTCTCATTTTCATTCAGTATGGGCGTACTAAAATAACTCAAACGAAATACAATAAAGATAACAACTAAAGCTTTCATTTATTTTCAATTTCAGTTTAATTTTAGTAATGGAAGTACTTCAACTAAACTTACTTTATTTCAGCTAATTGCCAAGGTAACATTTCTAATTTAAGGTTTTTTTTCCATTATTTTAAATTTCTAATATTTATATATTATTCATTATGCCAGAATTGCAAAAACAGCGGAGTACTATTCTGTCAAAAGTGTGCATTCGTGCATCCTTTTTTAGGGGCGCTAATATTACCCACAATACCTTGCGCAACAGAAGAAGAAGAGTTTAATTTTGAGTTTTGCAATTGTTTAAAGCTGCAGTCCGTAACTTTTTTGGGTTTAAAATTATCCAAACTAAATTTTTAAGCAATACATAACCAGCCAGTGTTCAAAACTCTCTGCTTGCCGTAGCTCGATGCTAAATGCTAAGCTTGTAATAACGTTTATAACTCCAGTGGTTCTGGTGGATTTCAGCGGGAAATTCGAGCATGTGTTTGTGTTATTACATCACATCCGTACACATAAAGAAGTCTCGGCTAGTAGGCTACGAGTGTGAGGATGTTGAGCTGGAGATTATAGACTTTCCTCACAGCAATTGATATAATTAAACTTATTAATTTGATGGCAGAGATGGCGACAAAGAGGAAAAACTACGGACTGCAGCTTTAAGATAAACATGGGGAAGTTGACGCAGCAGTGTTCACGAGCCTAAAAGTGACGCATTTAGTTCTCAAAACGACATTGAACATATTGTTGATATATTGTGTGTATTGTATACAAAGTTGTATATCATTAATGTAATCTCTGTATGGTTTGCAAGCACAATAATAAAAAATAGAAAAGAGCAGCCCTGTGTAACTGTGTCACATGACCTTACCAGGATCTCTGGGACGGTGACGGCGTGGTCCGTGTAGACGCACAGCTTGGCGGCGCTCAGAGGAACCGATTCCCTGAGTTTGGAGGCCAGGAACATGCAGACGGTCCCCAGAAGCTGCAGGTGGCATTTACGCAGGGCATTCTGGGACATGTACCTGTCCAGGTAGTGAACGGCCAGAGGAAACACCTCCTCCTCACACTTCTGATCCTCACACACCTGCTCAAGAACAACACGCATGAGTCCTCAGATGATTCAGGATTCAGATCAGAAAGATTCAAATCAGTGAATCAGAATATGATGTTTTAGACAATGTATATGTACAATTCTGAAATAAATAACTTAGACAGTTACCTCTGATAACTGATCACTGTAAATTGTAATGTGGACTCATGCATTTTCTGTAAACTGCTTTGAAATAATGTGTATTGTGAAAAGTGCTACAAATAAACGTGAACTGAATTGAATGTATTAGACATTATCTGATCAATATGATTCGAATCAGTGAATCAAACACAATGTGTTAACATCATCTGACCAGTATGATTCAAATCAGTGAATCAGAATATGATTCATAAGACATAATCTGACTAGTGATTCGAATCAGTGAATCAGAAAACGATGTATTACATTTAGGGATGCACCGATACCGATACCAGTATCGGTATCGGGCCCGATACCAAGCTCATGTACTTGTACTCGTACTCGTAAAAATACCCCGATACCAAAGACCGATACCTCACGTATATCCTTAGCTTATATTTCTTAATTCTTATGAGCACTCTTCCTGCAGTTATAGTGTTGCTAGATTTAATAGTACACTCTAATATTTCACTTTACACTTTCGGCTGTGATTACATTGTTACTCAGTGTTATGTTAAACATTTGTTCTGTGATTTCTTTGGCACTTTATGACAAATTTGATTGTCTTGTTGTCTGTGATTTCTTTAGCACTTTGACAACTTTGTGACAGGCAGGTAAAAATTACATTCATTATGTCCTTGGTTTTGCCCTTTGGAGGTTATTGGACACTGTGAAATTTGGGCTTTGAAAATTTGTGATAAGCACAATAAGAATGATTTATTTTTTTAAGTTTATTTAGGTTGTTGAAAATAAAGATGCTGATTTGTTCATTAGTCTCATTGTGTTGTTCTTAGAAAATTGCCACATAAAACGAGAAAACCCCCCAGTACAACAGGCATCGGTATCGTTATCGGCGAGTACCAGGAAAAAAATATCGGTACTCGTACTCGACCCTTAAAAAGTGGTATCGGTGCATCCCTAATTACATTATTTGATCAATATGATTCGAATCAGTGAATCAGAATACGATGTATTAACATCATCTGACCAGTATGATTCGAATCTGTGTATCAGAATATGATTCATAAAACATAATCTGACTAGTGATTCGAATCAGTGAATCAGTATACGATTCATAAAACATAATCTGACTAGTGATTCGAATCAGTGAACAGAACACGATGTACAGGTATTACATTATCAGACCAGTATGATTCGAATCAGTGAATCAGAAAACGATTCATAAGACTTCATAAGATCATTATGATTCGCGTTAAGTGTTCGTATCTGAAGTGTAACGTTACTCACCTGAAGCATCCAGCCAGTCAATACTCTTCGCATGTAGGGCAGCACGTCGGTCTGTTCGGTACCGGGTTTAGTGATGTTCGGTCTCTCCGAGCTCAGCAGGTTCTGACAGACCCGCTTGTCTTGGAGCAGAACCGCGTCTCTGAACGCCCGAACCGGTCTGGACTTTATCTGAGAGCTCGAGTCCAGTTTGACATGTTCGTGACAGAATAACTCCATCACAGATTGGTCTGACGGATTCACCGGTTAAACGATAGAATCAGTCACGCGGGATATACGTTAACAAAACTCTTAACGGACCTACAACCTATATACACTGTACATTTAGCCGAATTCATAAGTTAAAACGCATTATTTTATTCAATTTACGGAAGGCTGGTGCGCGAGCTGCGGCGCGCGGCGTGACCGCTCTCACGAGAATCGACGAATGATCGTTGTGACGACACATCGAAGATCGTGTCATCGAGAAACAAAACGAACGTACTTTATTTTAATCTGGATTGAAAGACTGAGGGAACTTGATCTGGACTGGAAGAATTCTGGAGTTTCGTTGCATGTTATCACAATGACGATAATTGTTGTTAATGTTTTTTTTTCTCTTAATTTCTTCAAGCATTAATTTCTACATAATAAAATGACATACAACTTTGTATACAATACACAAAATATTCCGGACAGGGCCTTCAAAATTTATTTTAATGATACGAGGTCCTAGTCTCATGAACTCCACAATAACTTTTTTTTTCATTTCATAAACTAAATTTAATAACGTCCACCTCAGCTGACATCTCATTACGATTTAATATATAATTTGTCATAGATATCTATCTTATCCCCATCTAATCCATTTATAAATAAATATAAAAATAATAATAATATATATATATATATATATATATATATATATATATATATATATATATATATGTGTGTGTTTTTGTGCGTGTGTGTGTGTGTATATATACACAAATGTTCTTATATTTTACTTGAGATATAGATGCAAGGTTACAAGCACGAGTGCAAAAATAACAGGTCTGGATGAGTTTACGATTTTATTAAGTTCTAACCAAGTTTAGTCCAAAAATATGAACATTGCATCACAACAAAAATGCAAAATATATTATCATCATCATCATCATCATCATGTTATTTCAGCACGCTGTCAGAACTGATGCATAAAGATGAAGTTGCGCGGTCAGTCGACGGTCATGGCGGGCGTGGCGTTCTCCAGGTCTCGAGACTCGGCGTTTTGCAGTTCTCGCCGGATCTCGGCCGTAATGCCCGCGTGAATGTGCACCCTCAGCAGGTCCAACAGCGCCTCCTTCTGTTCGGAGGACAGGTCTGCTCGGTAGCGCTGGGCTAGCGTGAGCAGGCTCTGGTGCCACAGCACCGGCAGCGTCCGTTTATCGGAGCGAAACGACAGAAAGTGCGCGACCAGGGCGTCGAGCACGCGGAAGGGCAGCGCGTACTTCTTATCCAGCAACAGTCGCAGGAAAATACTGTTGGCTCCGTTATACTCCATCTCTGCCAGTTTCAGCATCGCAGCGCTGCAAAAGAGGACAGGAACAAACCATTAGTGGCGCAAACAACTACTTTTTCACTCACCGGCCAATTCGGCTACTACATTTTTAAGATACCGGCCATTCAGAACTTCTACTAGCCACGAACAGAAAGAAATGAAGCAGATTAACTACGTCACAGCTTTGGAATTAAATATTATAAAATTTGGATTTCATACATTCAAAATCCTGTCATCCAGCATCTCCTCTTCCTCTTTCATTCTCAAACATGTGTTTTAGATGGACAGATCAATAATACAGTACAAAGAACATTAAAAATATGATGTTGGAAAATAGCAATGTGTTTTCTGTTAATCAAATGCTTTTTAATCTTCTCCAATGCTTCAATGCAAATGAACAAGCGCGCTGTGATTTGTTGTGTAGTGACGTGTGTGTTCAAGTAATCCAGTTATGAGCAGATTCTGCGCAACACACTGTATTTAATATATGATTATGACTCACGAGTTGAGTATTTGTGTTACACAAACTTCCCCAGCAAAGTGAGTAAACATAATAATAAGCCTTCATATTGGCTCGTGATTTGACAGTGTTTCCCGCCACAGCAGACTCCACACGCATTTCATTTGTTCACTTCAAACCCTGGGAGCAACAAATCACAAAATTCATGGTTCGAGATATATATATATATATACACACACAGGTGAAACTCAAAAAATTGTAATATCGTGCAAAAGTTATAATTTTGATGATAATGGTTTACAGCTTATGAAAACCCCAAATTCAAAATCTCAGAAAATTTGAATTTTACAAGAATTCAATAAAAAAAAAAGGATTTTAAATGCAGAAATGTCGGTCCTCTGAAAACTAATCATGCATATGTATATAGTTATATATACTAAATATATTAGTTTCACCTTTTAATTTGAATTACTGAAATACATGAACTGTTGCACGATACCCTAATTTTTCGAGTTTCACCTGTATATATATATATATGGGGGGGGGGGGGGGGCTTTGCTTATCATTTATTGCTTAAAGCTTACTTGAAGTTCTTCGATACCACTACTGGCCTAACTGATAAAGTTCAAACATTATTATTAACAAGTGAACAGTCAGTAATAAAATAAGCAGAAATACTCAAGCAGAGATGAACACTGAATAACAAAGTTACAAAGTCTAACAGTATTCAGGTGCAGAAATTAATAATTAAGCCTAAATGTAAAATAACACTTTGTTCACTGTAGAAATTAAATACGGTTTCATCGTTGTTAAAGCTGTATTTTATTGTTGTATTAACATTAATGACACACAACAGCAGGAATATTAGTGTACTGTCACTTTAAGACTGAATACACTCTCTCAACTGTTCACTCATGTCAGAAGCGAGAGACGAGTGTGTAGACATTATCTTGTGTTTGTGTGTCCGTTCAAGCGCAAGGAAACGTGAAAGAAGAATCAGCTGTATGCACAGATATTGCGCGAATCTTGATTTTCACCTCTTTTTCATCGTTTAAAACCATTTGAATGTGTAAATTGGCAAGAAAAAACACGTCCAAATGATAAACCTTCACTCTATGATGGTCAAATTTAGCAGTTAATCCGCGAATCACATGCGAGCCGAACCGTACGCGGTCCGTAGCAACGCTACCGTTAACACCGTGTCCTAACTGCACGCGGCGCGCGATAAAAGCGTCTTTTCCACGTTTTCCATCAGAGTTTTTGCCCTAACCAGCCGCGACGGCAACACTCGACGATTAGAAACGTTTCTATTTTTCTGCGACGTCGCGCTGGAACTACAAACACAAAGTGTGGCAATGATAATCTCAGGCACTGTGTATGTGCTTTATTTGATGTTAAAAGCGTGTATTGCGACTGAATATCATTTAGTGCTGCAGATTTGTAGCTGTAAAAGCGGATAATTCACCTCAGATCTTGAAATTAAACAAATGGAAACAAGAACGTTCAAACTTTAAATGGTGTGATAGTTGTGAATTTGATTATGTAGACCAGGGCTATTCAATTAGCTTCATTCGAGGGCCGGATTATTAAATCGAAAAGTTGAGGTGGGCCGATGGGTTTAGATTATTTATTGAAACATAACAGTATCAATAAGTAAGCTAAAGTAAACATAAAAGTATTGTTTTTACTTGGAAATGTGGAACCCAACAGTATGCAGATTTATCAGACCATAATATATAACTTATTTACAGCTATGTACAAATATATGAATTATACAAGATCATAGCTATTGGTAAGAATTATTTTATTAATAATTATTATAGGCTTAAATTAAAATATTCTGACAGTGAGATCATAGGTAAATGGCTACTCACTCACTCACACTGTATAATAAATGCTTAAACGGGTCAAAACTATACACACAATTAATTATATATTTCTCTAGCCCCCTAATAAATCTAATGCAATATAAACGACTATAACATAGTATTCAATATAAATATTCCACATTTCTGCCCAAACCATGGTAAATTACTACAGTACATTCATGGTAAATGTTTGTAAGGCTGGTGATTAGGGATTTAGTCTTCTAACTTCGTGTTTCTGCTATTTACCTCATCAGTCGTGTTGGGAATGTTGAGGCTGTTTCATCCGATTTAAAACTAGTTAAAATCATTGAGTGATTTGTGGTTTGTAACAGAGAGATGTGGAAATCGCTTCAGATGATTCAGTGACGGAACGGTCCGAACGAATCCGAATCGTTTCAGACCGTTATGCAAGCGCGTTTGGCCAATTCATGGAAAGGAAATAATCGAACCAAAGAATGATTCATTCAGGAATGATTGATATCGCTAGTTCAGTCGACAGAAATACGGGACACACACATAATAACTGCTGAAATATTCGGACTGAAAACGTTTCTCAGGTCAGTCGGAGCGCTCATGGTACACACACAGTGCGTATAGCCGTACAGCTGCAGGCCAATTGAATAGCCCGGATGTAGCCTATTATCCGTTTTCTCACGACTGCCGTCAGGATTACTCTCCGTGCGCTTGCCGAGACTCCGCCCACGCGCTGTTCTGATTGGCTGTGGGTTTGATTGATTTTGTCGCGTCTCGTGTCGACAGACAAATTATTTGTCGCTGGTTATTTGTCGTTAGTGTGATTTCACTCACTAAATGCCACTTCAGAAGCGCTTCTGTGAACCTTTGCAGAGTACACTTGCCACAAGACATGCATCTGTACGCGTGTTGACCTTTGACCTGTGTGTAAAGCTCACCTGGAGTGTAACACTGGGATTGAGCATCGTGTGAGGATACTGCCGATGATAATGGCTTCTCTCAGCGTACATGTTCCCGATTCACACAGCGGAAGCAGAATCCCTACACACACACACACACACACACACAC
>NW_027508828.1:845000-935000 GCF_051911475.1 Siphateles boraxobius | reverse complement strand
GTGGCGTGCGCCGTGCGTGAGGCTGACGTGTGCGTGGCGTGCGCCGTGCGTGAGGCTGACGTGTGCGTGGCGTGCGCCGTGCGTGAGGCTGACGTGTGCGTGGCGTGCGCACTGTGCGTGAGGCTGACGTGTGCGTGGCGTGCGCACTGTGCGTGAGGCTGACGTGTGTGTGTGTGTGTGTGTGTGTGTGTGGCGTGTGCCATGCGTGAGGCTGACGTGTGTGTGTGTGTGTGTGTGGGGCGCGTGCGAGGCTGACGTGTGTGTGGCGTGTGCCGTGCGTGAGGCTGACGTGTGTGTGGCGTGTGCCGTGCGTGAGGCTGACGTGTGTGTGGCGTGTGCCGTGCGTGAGGCTGACGTGTGTGTGGCGTGTGCCGTGTGCCGTGCGTGAGGCTGACGTGTGTGTGGCGTGTGCCGTGCGAGAGGCTGACGTGTGTGTGGCGTGTGCAGTGCGAGAGGCTGACGTGTGTGTGCCTTGCGTGAGGCTGACGTGTGTGTGGCGTGCGGCGTGCGAGAGGCTGACGCGTGTGTGGCGTGTGCCGTGCGTGGCGTGTGCCGTGCGTGAGGCTGACGTGTGTGTGGCGTGTGCCGTGCGTGAGGCTGACGTGTGTGTGGCGTGTGCCGTGCGAGAGGCTGACGTGTGTGTGGCGTGCGAGAGGCTGACGTGTGTGTGGCGTGTGGCGTGCGAGAGGCTGACGTGTGTGTGGCGTGTGCCGTGCGAGAGGCTGACGTGTGTGTGGCGTGCGAGAGGCTGACGTGTGTGTGGCGTGCGAGAGGCTGACGTGTGTGTGGCGTGTGCCGTGTGTGTGGCGTGCGAGAGGCTGACGTGTGTGTGGCGTGCGAGAGGCTGACGTGTGTGTGGCGTGTGCCGTGCGTGAGGCTGACGTGTGTGTGGCGTGCGAGAGGCTGACGTGTGTGTGGCGTGCAAGAGGCTGACGTGTGTGTGGCGTGTGCCGTGCGTGAGGCTGACGTGTGTGTAGCGTGCGAGAGGCTGACGTGTGTGTGGCGCGTGTGCCGTGCGTGAGGCTGACGTGTGTGTGGCGTGCGAGAGGCTGACGTATGTGTGGCGTGCGAGAGGCTGACGTGTGTGTGGCGTGCGAGAGGCTGACGTGTGTGTGGCGTGTGCCGTGCGTGAGGCTGACGTGTGTGTGGCGTGCGAGAGGCTGACGTGTGTGTGGCGTGTGAGAGGCTGACGTGTGTGTGGCGTGTGCCGTGCGTGAGGCTGACGTGTGTGTGGCGTGTGCCATGCGTGAGGCTGACGTGTGTGTGGCGTGCGAGAGGCTGACGTGTGTGTGGCGTGTGCCGTGCGAGAGGCTGACGTGTGTGTGGCGTGTGCCGTGCGAGAGGCTGACGTGTGTGTGCCGTGCGTGAGGCTGACGTGTGTGTGGCGTGTGAGAGGCTGACTTGTGTGTGGCGTGTGAGAGGCTGACGTGTGTGTGGCGTGTGCCGTGCGTGAGGCTGACGTGTGTGTGGCGTGTGCCATGCGAGAGGCTGACGTGTGTGTGGCGCGTGTGCCGTGCGTGAGGCTGACGTGTGTGTGCCGTGCGTGAGGCTGACGTGTGTGTGGCGCGTGTGCCGTGCGTGAGGCTGACGTGTGTGTGCCGTGCGTGAGGCTGACGTGTGTGTGGCATGCGTGAGGCTGACGTGTGTGTGGCGTGTGCCGTGCGTGAGGCTGACGTGTGTGTGGCGTGTGCCATGCGTGAGGCTGACGTGTGTGTGGCGTGCGAGAGGCTGACGTGTGTGTGGCGTGTGCCGTGCGAGAGGCTGACGTGTGTGTGGCGTGTGCCGTGCGAGAGGCTGACGTGTGTGTGGCGTGTGCTGTGCGAGAGGCTGACGTGTGTGTGGCGTGTGCCATGCGTGAGGCTGACGTGTGTGTGGCGTGTGTTTCAGGGGGACGTGGGCCTGGCGATGGGGAAGCTCTACGGGAACGACTTCAGCCAGACCACCATCTCCAGATTCGAGGCCTTGAACCTTAGCTTCAAGAACATGTGCAAACTCAAACCCCTACTGGAGAAATGGCTCAACGACGCCGGTGAGTTGCTAACACTGTCCGTGGACACACTCGTGACCAAACATTTATATCACGCTATTTTTCAGAATTACAACGGTTTCATGGTATATGTCGGTATTTGTTTGAAGCATGACTGGGTGTTCACCACATTTCTACTGATTGAGAGGAAATCCTGCAGTACATTGACTTAAGGCCGGTTCACACCAAGAACAACAATAACTATATTGATAACTATATTAGCATCTACACCAGCGAACGATAACGGCCTTTTTAATCTAAGCACATGTGGGCGTGCTGCGGTTTCAAAGTATATATGAATATAAAAAGCAATATGACTGGTTTGTGTTGTTACAAATTTGGAACACAAAATGAGAAAATTTTTAAATAATAGCTTTAATGATATTGACTGATGTTATAGATTACATTTTATTACAATTGTTCTGTACAAAATGTTTTTGCTGTTCTTCTTATATTAATTCGTCTTTTCCCAGCAGATGTCCTCAGCATACTGCGCTCCGAGCGCATCTAAACAGTGAATCTAGCTAGTCTAGTGTAATCGATCTTATATAACAGTGAATTTAGCTGACGAAGTCAATAGTGGAAATTAAACAACACCTAGTCAACACCTTATATATATATATATATATATATATATATATATATACACAATGCCCTTTTCACTGCAACTTCAAAGGAAGAAATACAATGCTGTCGAAACTAGCGCTGTCATTTTGTAACACTATTTGCTAACCGACATAATTATCTCATCGTTAATATTTCTCACCATTGATTCCAAGGGTGCGACCGATTGCTTTCCATATATACATTTTTTTACGTAGGCTATCGTTGAAAAGAGGGTTTGACTTGTCAGTGGTGGATTTCTCTGTTCCTCGGAGATTAACTTCACAATGTCGTCTGCTGTTTTAAATGCGCGAGCCCTTTAAATTCAAGTGTATTCTGATTGGCTGTCAGTGTTTTATCGTTCGACAACTGGAAAAAAAATCGCTCTGAAAGTGATCCCAACGATATCGTTCCTCATATGTTTATCATTATAGTAGTGATGTGAACTCTGCTATTCATTAATATGGAGAGCGATTTTTATAACTATATCTTTATAGTTATCGTCCTTGGTGTGAACGGTCGTTCAGAATGCACTATTTTACTGTCATGAGTGAATATTCTAGAAATATTCCACACTAGTTATTAATACAGGTTTCTAGGGACCGACAAAATGATGTTTACAAAGAGGTGCCAGCAGGAGGCGCTGTAGGAGCGGCAGAAACAGCGCTTTCCCTGAAAACGAGAATTGTTCATTTGAAAGATTAAATTAAAATAAAATTGAAACATGTTTATTCAACGATGTCAACGTCTTTTTGTAAAATCTATTTGTGGCGGGCAGTGTTGATATTGTGAACCAATGTATGGGAAACACTGTAGTATATGTAAACAGTTTAATATATATATATAGTGTAATATAGAGTTTATGCTCAGTAACACACACAGATGTGCATCACCAGTGAACAGTGAAAAGACCATCTCAAACAGTCGCGCCGTGTTCCCAACGCTGTTAAAGCAACACCGGTATTGCGGTATATTAAAAATTCATATCATAACAAAACTAAACACCGGTATTCGGTACAAACCCAGCAGAGGACACGGATGGAGACATCTAACGGAGCGCTGCTCGCTCTGTGTTTCTGCAGAGAACATGTCTGCCGACTGCGTGGTGTCGAGTGCGAGCGAGATGTCTCCGGGTCTCTGCGAGAGTCTGAACCGGCGTCGGAAGAAGCGGACCAGCATCGAGACCACCATACGCCTGGCCTTAGAGAGGAGCTTTCTGGAGGTGAGTGGGGCTCCTGACCACTAGAGGGCAGCAACACTGACCCAAACACTCTCGCATTTATCAAGGATTTCCATAAAATCACACTTAACCATTCGCCAACAAGTTAGTGAAGTCATTTGAATGTACTGATTTTTTTTTTTACTTTAATATTTCTTTATTTATATACTTTCGAATATTCCAGTTATACTTTAATTCTCCATGCGGTTTCCCCCCAAAGACAGCCATAAATATTAGTTTTGTAATTTTACATTTAAACAATTCTTCAATTTTTTTACTGTGAAATAATACAATAGTAACATTTCTTATTTTGTTTAATAGTTTTAATCTTTTAGCTTAAATTCATTTAGTGAAAGAAGCATGGACAATTTAAAAATATTTAGCAGATTATTCCAAGCAACAGAGGTGTGTATTCGGTGATTGTGTGATGTGATGAAGCGGTTTGTTTGTGATCTGCAGCAGAGTCAGAAGCCGTCGTCAGAGGAGATCACACTGATCGCAGACCAGCTCAACATGGAGAAGGAGGTGGTGCGAGTCTGGTTCTGTAACCGCAGACAGAAGGAGAAGAGGATCAATCCTCCCAGCAGCTGCAGCGGGTCCCCATCAGCCATCAAAGCCATCTACAGCAGCGCCAACACCGTGAGTCACGATCCAGAGTCACTTCACATCACAGTCACACACACCATATGAACCAGAGTCCCTTCACATCACAGTCACACACCGTATGAACCAGAGTCACTTCACATCACAGTAAAACACTGTATAAACCAGAGTCACTTCACATCACAGTCACACATACCGGACGAACCAGAGTCACTTCACATCTCAGTAACACACTGTATAAACCAGAGTCACTTCACATCACAGTCACACACTGTATAAACCAGAGTCACTTCACATCTCAGTAACACACCGTATGAACCAGAGTTACTTCACATCACAGTCACACACTGTATAAACCAGATTCACTTCACATCACAGTCACACATCGTATAAACCAGAGTCACTTCACATCACAGTCACACACCGTATAAACCAGTCACTTCACATCACTAGTCACACATACCGGTCGAACCAGAGTCACTTCACATCACAGTCACACACCGTAAAAAACAGAGTCACTTCACATCTCAGTAACACACCGTATAAACCAGAGTCACTTCACAACACACCGTATGAACCAGAGTCACTTCACATCACAGTCACACAACGTGTAAACCAGAGTCACTTCACATCTCAGTAACACACCGTATAAACCAGAGTCACTTCACAACACACCGTATGAACCAGAGTCACTTCACATCACAGTCACACAACGTGTAAACCAGAGTCACTTCACATCACAGTCACATACCGTATAAACCAGAGTCACTTCACATCACAGTCACACATTGTATAAACCAGAGTAACTTCACATCACAGTCACACACCGTATAAACCAGAGTCACTTCACATCACAGTCACACACCGTATGAACCAGAGTCACTTCACATCACAGTCACACATTGTATAAACCAGAGTCACTTCACATCACAGTCACACACCGTATAAACCAGAGTCCCTTCACATCACAGTCACACATACCGGTCGAACCAGAGTCACTTCACATGTCAGTAACACACCGTATGAACCAGAGTCACTTCACATCTCAGTAACACACCGTATAAACCAGTCACTTCACATCACAGTCACACACCGTATAAACCAGAGTCACTTCACATCTCAGTAACACACCTTATGAACCATAAGTCACTTCACATCACAGTCACACACTGTATAAACCAGAGTCACTTCACATCACAGTCACACACCGTATAAACCAGAGTCACTTCACATCACAGTAACACACCGTATAATCCAGTCACTTCACATCACAGTCACACATACCGGTCGAACCAGAGTCACTTCACATCACAGTCACACACCGTATAAAACAGAGTCACTTCACATCTCAGTAACACACCGTATAAACCAGTGTCACTTCACATCACAGACACACACCGTATAAAACAGAGTCACTTCACATCACAGTCACACACCGTATAAACCAGTCACTTCACATCACAGTCACACATACCGGTCGAACCAGAGTCACTTCACATCACAGTCACACACCGTATAAACCAGAGTCACTTCACATCTCAGTCACACACCGTATAAACCAGAGTCACTTCACATCACAGTAACACACCGTATAAACCAGAGTCACTTCACATCACAGTCACTCACTGTATAAACCAGAGTCACTTCACATCACAGTCACACACTGTATAAACCAGAGTCACTTCACATCACAGTCACACACCGTATAAACCAGAGTCACTTCACATCACAGTCACACAGTCACACACCGTATAAACCAAAGTCACTTCACATCACAGTCACACACTGTATAAACCAGAGTCACTTCACATCTCAGTAACACACCATATAAAACAGAGTCACTTCACATCACAGTCACACACCGTATAAACCAGAGTCACTTCACATCAGTCACACACCGTATAAACCAGAGTCACTTCACATCTCAGTAACACACCGTATAAACCAGAGTCACTTCACAACACACCGTATGAACCAGAGTCACTTCACATCACAGTCACACAACGTATAAACATCACAGTCACATACCGTATAAACCAGAGTCACTTCACATCACAGTCACACATTGTATAAACCAGAGTAACTTCACATCACAGTCACACACCATATAAACCAGAGTCACTTCACATCACAGTCACACACCGTATGAACCAGAGTCACTTCACATCACAGTCACACATTGTATAAACCAGAGTCACTTCACATCACAGTCACACACCGTATAAACCAGAGTCACTTCACATCACAGTCACACATACCGGTCGAACCAGAGTCACTTCACGTCTCAGTAACACACCGTATGAACCAGAGTCACTTCACATCTCAGTAACACACCGTATAAACCAGTCACTTCACATCACAGTCACACACCGTATAAACCAGAGTCACTTCACATCTCAGTAACACACCTTATGAACCATAAGTCACTTCACATCACAGTCACACACTGTATAAACCAGAGTCACTTCACATCACAGTCACACACCGTATAAACCAGAGTCACTTCACATCACAGTAACACAAACGTATAATCCAGTCACTTCACATCACAGTCACACATACCGGTCGAACCAGAGTCACTTCACATCACAGTCACACACCGTATAAAACAGAGTCACTTCACATCTCAGTAACACACCGTATAAACCAGTGTCACTTCACATCACAGACACACACCGTATAAAACAGAGTCACTTCACATCACAGTCACACACCGTATAAACCAGTCACTTCACATCACAGTCACACATACCGGTCGAACCAGAGTCACTTCACATCACAGTCACACACCGTATAAACCAGAGTCACTTCACATCTCAGTCACACACCGTATAAACCAGAGTCACTTCACATCACAGTAACACACCGTATAAACCAGAGTCACTTCACATCACAGTCACTCACTGTATAAACCAGAGTCACTTCACATCACAGTCACACACTGTATAAACCAGAGTCACTTCACATCACAGTCACACACCGTATAAACCAGAGTCACTTCACATCACAGTCACACACTGTCACACAGCGTATAAACCAAAGTCACTTCACATCACAGTCACACACTGTATAAACCAGAGTCACTTCACATCTCAGTAACACACCATATAAAACAGAGTCACTTCACATCACAGTCACACACCGTATAAACCAGAGTCACTTCACATCAGTCACACACCGTATAAACCAGAGTCACTTCACATCACAGTCACACACTGTATAAACCAGAGTCACTTCACATCACAGTCACACACCGTATAAAACAGAGTCACTTCACATCACAGTCACACACCGTATAAACCAGAGTCACTTAACATCACAGTCACACATCGTATAAACCAGAGTCACTTCACATCACAGTCACACACTGTATGAACCAGAGTCACTTCACATCACAGTCACACACTGTATAAACCAGAGTCACTTCACATCACAGTCACACATCGTATAAACCAGAGTCACTTCACATCACAGTCACACACCGTATAAACCAGAGTCACTTCACATCACTAGTCACACATACCGGTCGAACCAGAGTCACTTCACATCTCAGTCACACACCGTATAAAACAGAGTCACTTCACATCTCAGTAACACACCGTATAAACCAGAGTCACTTCACATCACAGTCACACACTGTATAAACCAGAGTCACTTCACATCACAGTCACACACCGGACGAACCAGAGTCACTTCACATCACAGTCACACACCGTATAAACCAGAGTCACTTCACATCACAGTCACACACTGTATAAACCAGAGTCACTTCACATCACAGTCACACACCGTATAAACCAGAGTCACTTCACATCACAGTCACACATTGTATAAACCAGAGTCACTTCACATCACAGTCACACACCGTATAAACCAGAGTCACTTCACATCACAGTCAGACACCGTATGAACCAGAGTCACTTCACATCACAGTCACACATTGTATAAACCAGAGTAACTTCACATCACAGTCACACATTGTATAAACCAGAGTCACTTCACATCACAGTCACACACCGGACGAACCAGAGTCACTTCACATCACAGTCACACACCGTATAAACCAGAGTCACTTCACATCACAGTCACACACACCGTATAAACCAGAGTCACTTCACATCACAGTCACACACCGTATAAACCAGAGTCACTTCACATCACAGTCACACATTGTATAAACCAGAGTCACTTCACATCACAGTCACACACCGTATAAACCAGAGTCACTTCACATCACAGTCACACACCGTGTGAACCAGAGTCACTTCACATCACAGTCACACATTGTATAAACCAGAGTCACTTCACATCACAGTCACACACCGTATGAACCAGAGTCACTTCACATCACAGTCACACATTGTATAAACCAGAGTAACTTCACATCACAGTCACACACCGTATAAACCAGAGTCACTTCACATCACAGTCACACACCGTGTGAACCAGAGTCACTTCACATCACAGTCACACATACCGGTCGAACCAGAGTCACTTCACGTCTCAGTAACACACCGTATGAACCAGAGTCACTTCACATCTCAGTAACACACCGTATAAACCAGTCACTTCACATCACAGTCACACACCGTATAAACCAGAGTCACTTCACATCTCAGTAACACACCTTATGAACCATAAGTCACTTCACATCACAGTCACACACTGTATAAACCAGAGTCACTTCACATCACAGTCACACACCGTATAAACCAGAGTCACTTCACATCACAGTAACACAAACGTATAATCCAGTCACTTCACATCACAGTCACACATACCGGTCGAACCAGAGTCACTTCACATCACAGTCACACACCGTATAAAACAGAGTCACTTCACATCTCAGTAACACACCGTATAAACCAGTGTCACTTCACATCACAGACACACACCGTATAAAACAGAGTCACTTCACATCACAGTCACACACCGTATAAACCAGTCACTTCACATCACAGTCACACATACCGGTCGAACCAGAGTCACTTCACATCACAGTCACACACCGTATAAACCAGAGTCACTTCACATCTCAGTCACACACCGTATAAACCAGAGTCACTTCACATCACAGTAACACACCGTATAAACCAGAGTCACTTCACATCACAGTCACTCACTGTATAAACCAGAGTCACTTCACATCACAGTCACACACTGTATAAACCAGAGTCACTTCACATCACAGTCACACACCGTATAAACCAGAGTCACTTCACATCACAGTCACACACTGTCACACAGCGTATAAACCAAAGTCACTTCACATCACAGTCACACACTGTATAAACCAGAGTCACTTCACATCTCAGTAACACACCATATAAAACAGAGTCACTTCACATCACAGTCACACACCGTATAAACCAGAGTCACTTCACATCAGTCACACACCGTATAAACCAGAGTCACTTCACATCACAGTCACACACTGTATAAACCAGAGTCACTTCACATCACAGTCACACACCGTATAAAACAGAGTCACTTCACATCACAGTCACACACCGTATAAACCAGAGTCACTTAACATCACAGTCACACATCGTATAAACCAGAGTCACTTCACATCACAGTCACACACTGTATGAACCAGAGTCACTTCACATCACAGTCACACACTGTATAAACCAGAGTCACTTCACATCACAGTCACACATCGTATAAACCAGAGTCACTTCACATCACAGTCACACACCGTATAAACCAGAGTCACTTCACATCACTAGTCACACATACCGGTCGAACCAGAGTCACTTCACATCTCAGTCACACACCGTATAAAACAGAGTCACTTCACATCTCAGTAACACACCGTATAAACCAGAGTCACTTCACATCACAGTCACACACTGTATAAACCAGAGTCACTTCACATCACAGTCACACACCGGACGAACCAGAGTCACTTCACATCACAGTCACACACCGTATAAACCAGAGTCACTTCACATCACAGTCACACACCGTATAAACCAGAGTCACTTCACATCACAGTCACACACCGTATAAACCAGAGTCACTTCACATCACAGTCACACATTGTATAAACCAGAGTCACTTCACATCACAGTCACACACCGTATAAACCAGAGTCACTTCACATCACAGTCAGACACCGTATGAACCAGAGTCACTTCACATCACAGTCACACATTGTATAAACCAGAGTAACTTCACATCACAGTCACACATTGTATAAACCAGAGTCACTTCACATCACAGTCACACACCGGACGAACCAGAGTCACTTCACATCACAGTCACACACCGTATAAACCAGAGTCACTTCACATCACAGTCACACACACCGTATAAACCAGAGTCACTTCACATCACAGTCACACACCGTATAAACCAGAGTCACTTCACATCACAGTCACACATTGTATAAACCAGAGTCACTTCACATCACAGTCACACACCGTATAAACCAGAGTCACTTCACATCACAGTCACACACCGTGTGAACCAGAGTCACTTCACATCACAGTCACACATTGTATAAACCAGAGTCACTTCACATCACAGTCACACACCGTATGAACCAGAGTCACTTCACATCACAGTCACACATTGTATAAACCAGAGTAACTTCACATCACAGTCACACACCGTATAAACCAGAGTAACTTCACATCACAGTCACACACCGTATAAACCAGAGTCACTTCACATCACAGTCACACACCGTATAAACCAGAGTCATTTCACATCACAGTCACACATACCGGTCGAACCAGAGTCACTTCACATCTCAGTAACACACCGTATAAACCAGAGTCACTTCACATCACAGTCACACACCGTATGAACCAGAGTCACTTCACATCACAGTCACACATTGTATAAACCAGAGTAACTTCACATCACAGTCACACACCGTATAAACCAGAGTAACTTCACATCACAGTCACACACCGTATAAACCAGAGTCACTTCACATCACAGTCACACATACCGGTCGAACCAGAGTCACTTCACATCTCAGTAACACACCGTTTGAACCAGAGTCACTTCACATCCTTTAACCGTAGCTGCAGACGAGTGAAGTGAGGGATCGATTATTGACGAGTGATTGCTTGTTTCCAGGTGTCCAGCACAAACACACTAACAGTGAATTCTGTTGTTCCACTGACCGCCAGCAACATCTCAAACTTCACTCTCAGTGGTGCGTTTATTCTCCTCTCACAGTTTCATGCAGCTCTATATTCCTCATGTGAGCTCATGAATGATGTTTAATGTGATTGTGTGTGTGTGCGTGCTGTAGGTGGTTCTCTGGCTCAGGTGACGTCACACACACCGTCGGTCATCTCCATGGCGCCCGTTGCTACGACCGTGACATCGTCTTCACTAAGCCCGTCCGTCACCAGTGTGAAACAGGAGGCAGTTTCCACGGCAACCACGGTCACGCAGGGGGCGGGGCAGTTCCTGGTGACGGGCACAGGATTTAACCCCACGTTCATAACGCCCTCGCAGCTGACGCAAGGGTGAGTGTGTGTGTGTGTGTGGGGGGGGGTATTATGGGATGTCTCTCACAGAAACTGTCCAAAACATGTCCAGGGCACATTTCTGCCCAAAATGAAGAAATAATAAGAGTCATAACCAGTGTGCAATGACTTTTTGTGTTTTATTTGTTGTATATTTTTGCGGTGAGTTTGAGACAGAAATCTCCACTTCTGCAGCTTTACACACACCAAACTTTACAGTTCTATTCATATCTGAAGGGTTGTTCATATATCATTCGCCTGATTTATACAATATTTTACTATTAAAAGCGTGGTGAAAATGTATTTGTTTTCATTCTGTTGACAGTATTTTAAATATGTATGTAAAAAAAGAAAAAATCCAAAATCCCCCCTGGAAAAACTTTTAACTCTAATCTGTTAACAAAATCCAGCAAGGGTTTTGAATCTGGCTTTATCCAGTGTTCAGAGTCTGTTCTGGCACTGTATGCAAATTAGTGCATATTTAATTGGATCATGCCTGCATATTTAAACAACATTTCAGAAAACCTGTAATTTAAAACAATTGTCTTAATGTACTGCGATTAATCAAGTAGGGAAAGATCACGTGTTTCGTTAAATGTTCTGTTCTCAAACTCTCATGAGTGGAGTGTTATATTTGCTATACTTCCATGTCTATCAGAGGTTTTGTCGATCACATGACTCTGAAAGCTCCGCCCCCAGTGAAATCTCATTGGTGGTGCCTGTGGCGTGTGATCAGTACGATTATGTGGCGACTTTACCGTGTTTATCATGTGACTTCTGCTTGTGTTGTGCAGTGGGACGCTGTTGAGTTTTTCTCCTGGTCTGGGAAACACGTTGATGAACAACAACACACTGGCCACCATCCAGGGTATGACCTCTGACCTCTGTGTCTACAATTATTCACCGTATAGCAAATCTCAACTGCTCGATTATTTACAGTCAAACCAACATTTCTTCAGAGGCCTTCAACATTTCTCACATTATCACAGTTTATTCACTATAGTTTAGAAAATGGTAATAAAATATTGCAGGTTTTGTCCGTCCGTCTGTTAGACTGTCTCGCACATGAATTATGTTGAATATCTGTCAGCTGTTAAATTTAACTACACAATTAGATAATACCAGTTTAGCTCAACCAATCACCAAGCAATGCTTCATGTTGTTCAGTCTGTGGTGTAAAAAGGTGCATTAGTTATTAAAGAAAAAACACTTCAGTAAAACATGATCAGCTCAAAGTGTCCCAATCATTTTTGCTCCTAATGTTTCACTGGTAGTCACTGTATGAAGAATTATTGTGTGCAATATGTCACAGTTAACTTTATTTTGCTCTCCTCACTTACATAAATGAACTATAGTGTCCCTTACATCAACATGTTTCTACGGTGGCCCTGAACGGACAAGCGCGTTTTGTCACTATGTTGTTCTTTGTTTTTTTCGCTGACTTTAGTTCGCTGCTTTGCACACGGACACAATGATGAACAATAACAATAATATTCGCAATAACATATAGTTTTACTAAATAATTAAGTAAACCTAATTTCTTCATTTATCTTTGTGAAGAAACTCTCTGCTGTCTCAGACGATGACATCACTTCCTGTAAATTTTGTTGGGTGCAATTCACAACCTCACCACTAGATGCTGCTAAAAATCACACACTGCACCTTTGAGAAAATATAAACATTAACTTCATGATTATGTCTTGTGAAAAAGCGCTATATAAATGAACTTGCGGTGTTTGTTCAGCAGTTCTTGCGTTTCAGGGTTGTAATTTTAGAATTTTGGGGTATATTTTAGTTTACTTTATTTTGCTCTCCTCACTTACATAAATGAACTAGTGTCCTGCACACACTAGTGAAAAAAAAAAAAATCTAAAATTATATCTGGTGCCTGAATAATTTTTGGTTTGACTGTATATTGTTTCAAAATGTAATTATAGTTGCATTTGCCAGATTACAGCTGGTCGATAATATAAGGCATAAAGATATTAAGATAATATGAACCTTAACATTGTGATTGTGTTGTGAAAAGCGTTATATTAATGAACGTGTTTTTCAGCAGCTCTTGCGTCGGGCGGCGCTCTTCCTCTGACGTCCTTCGACGGAAACACTGGCCTCCTATTCGCCAACACCAGCGCAGGAAGCCCCGCCCCCGGCCTGATGACCACGCCCTTCTTCCTCAACCCCTCCAGCTTCTCTTTTCTGCCAGCCAATCTCCTGTCAGGGGGCGGGGCAGGAGGCGGAGCTCTTAACCTGCATGTGACCAGTGACGTGCAGCAGAGTCCCGTTGCCATGACGACGACGAAGAGCGTAGCCTTGGCCTCGAAGGCCCAGTGAGAGCGTGCGAACGCTATTAACCCTGTTGCTATTACCAAAAACACTTCTGACCGGTGCCGTGAGCGCAGGACTGACCAGCGCCCGTTGGGTTTGTTGCATGATGCTACGCGGCCGGGATGAACTTTATTTTTGCATTATTTCTTAAACTAACGTCTAAATTAACCAAAAATGTGAGACTTTTTCATGACGGCAGATTCTACTCGAGAGATTATTTCACATAACAGAGTTTATATTGACTTTCTACGAGGGTTCATGTTGTTTTTATTTGCGGCTCTGTGAAATGGGCCGATTGTAGATGATTTATAACCAAAAGCATTTCAGATGTTTTATGTTGCGCGTTGATGACTTTTTAAACTAGTACTCTAACTCGACATCACTTTATAAATACGGTTAGAAGGCTTTAACTAGTAATAATCGTCACAGTGAGCGCGTCTCCTGTGAGAAATGCAATCCGTCACACGTTTGTCTGAACACTGATTCTGTGTGTAGTGGCAGAGAGAGTCCATTCAGCATTAATCTATTAAATCTGTGTGATTCCACCTCATACATGTCTTGTCTTATCAAATACTGGATGTTGAACGTTTATTCCCCTGGTTTCTACTGTTCAGAGTCGAGTTTGAAGCCTCTGGATCGGTCGATTGACCAGCAGCTTCACGAACACTACAGCGTCTCGTACTGATTTAAAACGAATCTCGCTGGACCTGCTTTTGAGATTCTGTGGAAGCTTGTTTCTGCCATAGAATAAAAAAATAAAAAAGGTAATTGCGACTTTCTCACAATTCTGACTTTTTTCCCCCCAAAATTGCAAGCCTTTTTTTTTTTTGTCGTACTTCGCAGAAACCAAGTCAGACTTCCCAGACAAAGTTTCAATAAACCAAGTTGAAGTTCCCAGTCGAAATTCCGTGAAACCAAGTTTGAGTTCCGTGAAACCAAGTTTGAGTTCCGTGAAACCAAGTTTGAGTTCCGTGAAACCAAGTTTGAGTTCCGTGAAACCAAGTTTGAGTTCCGTGAAACCAAGTTTGAGTTCCGTGAAACCAAGTTGGAGTTCCGGGAAACCAAGTTTGAGTTCCGTGAAACCAAGTTGGAGTTCCGGGAAACCAAGTTTGAGTTCCGTGAAACCAAGTTGGAGTTCCGTGAAACCAAGTTGGAGTTCTCAGTCAAAATTCCGTGAAACCAATTTGGAGTTCCAGGAAACCAAGTTGGAGTTCTCAGTCAAAATTCCGGGAAACCAAGTTCAAGTTCCCAATCAAAATTCCGGGAAACCAAGTTGGAGTTCCGTGAAACCAAGTTGGAGTTCTCAGTCAAAATTCCGTGAAACCAATTTGGAGTTCCGGGAAACCAAGTTGGAGTTCTCAGTCAAAATTCCGTGAAACCAATTTGGAGTTCCAGGAAACCAAGTTGGAGTTCTCAGTCAAAATTCCGGGAAACCAAGTTCAAGTTCCCAATCAAAATTCCGGGAAACCAAGTTGGAGTTCTCAGTCAAAATTCCGGGAAAACAAGTTCAAGTTCTCAGTCAAAATTCCGGGAAACCAAGTTGGAGTTCTCAGTCAAAATTCCGGGAAAACAAGTTCAAGTTCTCAGTCAAAATTCCGGGAAAACAAGTTCAAGTTCTCAGTCAAAATTCCGGGAAACCAAGTTGGAGTTCTCAGTCAAAATTCCGGGAAACCAAGTTGGAGTTCCGTGAAACCAAGTTGGAGTTCTCAGTCAAAATTCTGGGAAAACAAGTTCAAGTTCCCAGTCAAAATTCTGGGAAACCAAGTCAGAATTCCGGGAAAGCAAGTCGGAGTTCTAAGAAAGCAATTCGGTCTTTCCAGTCAAGAGTTCCCAGTCGGATTTTCATAAACCAAGTCATACTTCTGTGAATTACCTTTTTTACTTTTTATTCCTTTGAATAAGCTTCCAAAAGATTCACCCTGAAACGAAACTGTTACTTGTGATGTTGCAGTGATTTGTTTGATTCCGTTGGAGTGTGTTTCTGTCCGTCAGTTCGTCACACACACGCTTCACAGAGCGCGAGTCGTTCTGAGCCGAAACGGATGCAAACAGAATCACAAAAGAAGCTGCAACCAAAGTTAGTCTCTGTGTGTCAGTTTATTCTCCAGCGGCCGTCACAGACGTGTAGCAGAGGTCACAGATGTGTAGGAGAGGTCAGAGACGTGAGGTCAGAGGTCACAGATGTGTAGGAGAGGTCAGAGACGTGAGGTCAGAGGTCACAGATGTGTAGGAGAGGTCAGGCGTGAGGTCAGAGGTCACAGACGTGTAGGAGAGGTCAGAGGCGTGAGATCAGAGTTCACAGATGTGTAGGAGAGGTCAGAGGCGTGAGGTCAGAGGTCACAGATGTGTAGGAGAGGCCAGGCGTGAGGTCAGAGGTCAGCGCATGTGTTTGTATAATTACCTCCAGCACTGATCTTCAGTCAAATACTACTGTGCACAGTCCTTTACACTCGTTTTTACTTCATTCGTGTTTTTTTAGCTTCATCTTCTGCTTTCATGAACACGTTCTGTTTCATCGACGGCGTCTCGTCGTTTCTTTCTGCTTTCCATCAGTCTGGTGGAAAATACCTTCACATGAACCGTTCTGAGGTTTTCAGCTGGATTTCGTTTATTTATAAACATGAAACTGTTGAAACGGAAGGCGGCGACGTTGATCTATTAATATCATTCATTTCCATTCTGCTTTTGTCTCGCCTGTAAAGTTTAATATATGAAATAGTTCAGTGCTCTTTAGTTTCATCTTTATTGTTTTCTGCAGGAATGAAAAAGCAGATGAAAACCAAAGATTCATCCGCTCCGTTTCTTCTCAATCATCTTTATCATCTTTACTCAAACACCCACAATATATACCAGGATTATAAATATATATATATAAATGTGTAAAAAAAGTTTTTTATTTCGTGGTTCCCAAAGCAAAAATCCTCTTGAGGATGAAAACCAAAGATTATTCACTTTCTCTTTGCCTTTCCCTTCATTTTTTTAAATGTATAATTCATTGGAAATTGTCACATAAAATTATAGTCACATTCTAGTCTTAATGATCCAGTAACCAGGTTATTGATTTTATGGTAGAATATGAATAATAATTTTCTCACTGCATGAGATGTTCTCAATGTGATTCAGACGATGTGTGTTGAGTTTCTCTAAAGAATGTGTTTTATATCATACAGAAGGGCTACACACACACACACACACACACACACACTTCTGTTGTTCCTCCGCAGGTTTTTCTCGACTGAGTTGTCGCTGTTTCACGAGTTTATCGTTCATGATCTTCTATTTTTCTTTGCTGTTGATGAGTTTGTCATGTTGCTGTTGCTGTAGATTTCATTAAATGTTTTTCTCAGACTGTGTATCTGTATGATCTGTTCTTCTGAGTCAAATCAAGCTTCAAAATTGATAATTTACTGACACGTGCAATGAAAAAAATCATTTTATTAACAAGCTGATGACAAAATTACAGAGACAAAAAGTAACAACAAAATGAAATACAGTGAAATTCTCAGTTTTTAAAAGAGTAAATGCATTATGTTATTAAAAGAGCCACGATAAAGGACACAAAACATCAAACTCAGTGAATCTCATAAAACGGCGACTCATATTTCACCACAGAATCACGAGAAAATAACTTTTCAGGACCATATTCAATATTAAAAATAAAGGTTCTTTTAACAGTAATGATGGTTCATGAAGAACCTTTAACATCCATGAATCTTTCCATTCCACAAAAGTCCTTTAGATTATTACAATGTTTAAATGGTTATTAAAATGTTTTTAAAATGGTTCTTTTAAGAAAGGTGAAAATCCAAAAATTGCTTTTTGGCATCGCTGTGAAAACATTTTGGAAGCTCTATTTTTAAGAGTGTACTATATTATTACACCAATGAGACTCGTCCAGAATTATTCATTAGTTGAATCATGTTTAAACATTTGCTAAATCAGGTTTACTGTCAATGGCTTTATTTGGTATCAAGTTAAGGACTTGTTTCTCAATATTAGTTAATGCAATAACTAACAATCAAAAATAATTTTTTAAAGCATTTATTAACCTTTGTTAATGTTAGTAATATACAACGGATCATTGGTCTATTAAATAATATTAACAAATGCAACCTTTGATTTTATGGATATATCAGTAAATACTGAAATTATCATTGACTAAAATTAATAAATGCTGTATTAATGGAAGCATTGTTCATTGTTAGTTGATGTAAACTAATGTAAAGTGATACCGATTCTTCTGACATTAACGCTACTGGACATGTACAACATGTAAACTTTGAGCTCATTATGAAAGTCTATCATTCATGAAGTGGAGAAACAGTTACTGTAAAAACACAATAATCACGTGACTGGGGCCTTTAGGAAGGAAAGAAGGCCTGGAACCAGATCGAAGTGGACTGAGGAATAAACTGAGGAATGGACTCGGGAATGGGATCGGAGTGGACTCAGGAATGGACTCGGGAATGGGATCGGAGTGGACTCAGGAGTGGACTCAGGAATGGACTCAGGAGTGGACTCAGGAATGGACTCGGGAATGGGATCGGAGTGGACTCAGGAATGGACTCGGGAATGGGATCGGAGTGGACTCAGGAATGGACTCAGGAGTAGACTCAGGAATGGACTCAGGAGTGGACTCAGGAGTGGACTCGGGAATGGGATCGGAGTGGACTCAGGAATGGATTCGGGAATGGGATCGGAGTGGACTCAGGAATGGACTCAGGAGTGGACTCAGGAATGGACTCAGGAATGGGATCGGAGTGGACTCAGGAATGGACTCGGGAATGGGATCGGAGTGGACTCAGGAATGGACTCAGGAGTGGACTCAGGAATGGACTCAGGAATGGGATCGGAGTGGACTCAGGAATGGACTCGGGAATGGGATCGGAGAGGACTCGGGAGTGGACTCAGGAGTGGACTCAGGAATGGACTCGGGAATGGGATCGGAGTGGACTTAGGAATGGACTCGGGAATGGACTCGGGAATGGGATCGGAGTGGACTCAGGAATGGACTCGGGAATGGGATCGGAGTGGACTCAGGAATGGACTCGGGAATGGGATCGGAGTGGACTCAGGAATGGACTCAGGAGTGGACTCAGGAATGGACTCAGGAATGGGATCGGAGTGGACTCAGGAATGGACTCGGGAATGGGATCGAAGTGGACTAAGGAATGAACTCAGGAGTGGACTCAGGAATGGGATCGGAATGGACTCGGGAATGGGATCGGAGTGGACTCAGAAATGGACTCAGGAATGGGATCGGAGTGGACTCAGGAATGGACTCAGGAGTGGACTCAGGAATGGACTCAGGAATGGGATCGGAGTGGACTCAGGAATGGACTCGGGAATGGGATCGGAGTGGACTAAGGAATGAACTCAGGAGTGGACTCAGGAATGGGATCGGAATGGACTCGGGAATGGGATCGGAGTGGACTCAGGAATGGACTCAGGAGTGGACTCAGGAATGAACTCAGGAGTGGACTCAGGAATGGACTCGGGAATGGGATCGGAGTGGACTCAGGAGTGGACTCAGGAATGAACTCAGGAGTGGACTCAGGAATGGACTGGGGAATGGGATCGGAGTGGACTCAGGAGTGGACTCAGGAATGAACTCAGGAATGGACTCAGGAATGGACTCGGGAATGGGATCGGAGCGGACTCAGGAATGGACTCAGGAATGGGATCGGAGTGGACTCAGTAATGGACTCAGGAGTGGACTCAGGAATGGACTCGGGAATGGGATCGGAGTGGATTCAGTACTGGACTCAGGAGTGGACTCAGGAATGGACTCAGGAGTGGACTCAGGAATGGACTCAGGAATGGACTCAGGAATGGACTCGGGAATGGGATCGGAATGGACTCAGGAATGGACTCGGGAATGGGATCGGAGTGGATTCAGTAATGGACTCAGGAGTGGACTCAGGAATGGACTCAGGAATGGATTCAGGAATGGACTCAGGAATGGACTGTGGCCTGACGAGGGTTTGACGAGCTTCTAACGAGGCGGTGGCGGCGGGTTAATCTGCTGCATGTGCAGAGAGTCATACGTGTCTTTAGTCATGGAGCTTAGACCCTGAAACAAACACACATTTTGTGAGAAAATCCCAATGAATTTCTTTAATAAACAAGAGACTTCCAAAGAATTAGTTGTTTGTTGTCCAGTTGATAGCAGCAATCTTCCATTAAACCCTGCCACATTGTCCATGATAGCTCCATGAATGAAAATGAGAAATGTGGATCTTTTTTAAAGAGAATTTTACATAAAAAGTTGTTGTTTTTTATTAGAAAAAGTATTAATAAAAATAAATAAAATAAAAAGTATATAAAGAAATACGTTTAATTTATTTATATAAATTAAAAAATACATTAACACTGTACAAATGTAGAGGATAAAAACATTAATAACATTTTAAAAGAACATAAGTCTACATCATCTCTTCTGTTGTCAAATAAATTATCTTGTTCACAGGCCTATATGCTACTTGTAGAGCGTTTTCACTGATGGAAATGGTGCATGCATAATAATTGCTTCAGGGTTTCCCGAAGTACTACCTTAGTTGCACATAAATAGTAGGCCTACTCAATCTCTTCTGCAATAATCTGCATATTACCTAGAAGCATTGTCATCTATGATAAGTAACTGTGTAAGTAGTAATGTAAGTGTAAAAATCGATGTAATTTCATGAGAGACGGGCTACTCGTAAGTTAATTACATGCAACTTAAAAGGATCTTTCTCAAGTCTTTCATATTTTATTAGAGGCAAATAGATTCAAATATATCAATGCATTTTGATAAGCTATTGGACATTACTTGGGTCCACGAACATGACAGAGAAGGAGGAAGCCTGTCACATTATAGAATTACAACGGAGAGACCATATGTGGGAGACAAGAGAGGTATGATTTCACAAAACTAAATAAATAAATTGAGAGTGTGCTAAATGAGCCTGCTCTACATCATCTTGAAACTCAGACGTGAAGACCAGGAGACTTGGCCGTATCATCAGCAGGATTCTTTATTGAGAACACGAGCTGTTGGTGCAGTCATCGAGTCTGACTAAGGGAACTTTATAAGGTATCTTAGAGGCATTCAGTGGCAGTCACACAGCCTTAGAAATGACTGCTAAAACAAAAGCATCTAAAGACAATACAGAACCTGGTCATGAAACTCCAGCAGACCTGCTATATCTCAAAAGAATTCAAACAACAGGATCAAAGGCTTTGACAATATTATCTAAAGGTTAGAGCAACATCTGGTGACGAGAACTAAGACTAAGTACAAATTAACACATAGTTTGACTCTCAGTAGGACGATCAGAGACTGACAAAAAGAAAAACCTCACTGGAAACTCTATCAGTAAACGGTTGCCATCATGTTCACCATGAATGCCCCATAGAGTGTAGTCCACCTTAGTTTTTTCATGTGATGTTATTGTGATGTTATGTCAGGATATAGGATCAGCAAATCTTAAACCGATTCTTAAATTTGTAATTCCACAATGCTCTTCCCCCTCTCTTCAATGGCAGGTTTAAATCTTCAGTACTCTAATCTGTATAGCACAGCAAGCTCACAGTTTATTGGTTGTAATAATGGTGAAATTATATAGGCCTAGCTCAGTCGCTTTAGCTTTGCAATTTATTTTTGCATTGTTTGATCAACACAACATTATATGGCACTTCATGAAAATACAGTCTTTTTTACAGTCATGTTCAATCCCTCATACCTTGAATGCATCATTTTTTATCACATAGATACATGTCAAATGGAAAGTCTATTTAAACTTAAATACATGTTTTTTTTTCATGGTGTACACTGCATTAATTAAAATTTCAAACTATTTTATAAAAATAAACTGCTGTTTGAATAGTCTACATGACAATGCTGCATCATGTCAAAAAATTAAGTATAAACAACCGGTTTAAAATATTTTTATTTAAAGAGCAAGACGAGTCATATGTGTTCCACGTCGATCGGTCATATCCCCAACACATTATCTCTTCCAAACTGGAATTTCAGTCTGCCGTTGTGCAACCGAGCAAACATCATAAGGCCCACAGATTGGATTGCATATTTTCTTCAGCTTTAGGCAAAGGAAGCAAAACTCCACCTTGCAGCGCCTACACATAAGATTTTTACAAGCGTTCCCATTGTGTTCTAAAAGGAGACCGCAGTTTGGGCAGGCACGAATCGCAGGACATTCTACATTGTGCACAAAAGCCAGCCTCATATTATTACACTTTGCTAGCTTGTCAACATTGGGGTTGATACAGTCTTCATTACTACAGCGGACAGAATGAGCAGCTGCCCCTTTCCATTCCCTCATACATTTCCAGCAGAACTGGTAGGTCTTCTTGTTTACAGCTGTGCAGATAGTGCATTTCACGCAGAGGTTGGCCATGTCTTGTCGCTCAACGTAGGACTCACAGCTTGGACACTTTCAATATACAGAGACATACTTAATTGTACATTAATTGTCACTTAATTCACATTATCCAGAAGACATAACAAAAATACACAAGAGCTGTGAAATGTTATTTATACTCACTGATTTGAACTCGCAGTACTCAGTCGCTGCCCGAAGAGCCATATTCTCTTCAAAATGAGCCTGCTCTGTATCACTAAGCACTGCCAATTTCCTGACCTCCAAGTATGGCCACTCTGCTTCACATTTTACTGTGCCTTGCAAGATAGCTGGGCAATAAAATTTATACTGACCCTGTTAGAAAGGACAGAATAAAACTAAAAATGTTATTAATAATTGTTAAGAATGTGTATGTGATTGCATGAGAAGCAAATGTGTTGCCTGAAAAGACATTTAGAGATACAAAGACCACATCTCAAAGATGTTCTATTTTTGTCAAGATGATATAGCACTCTTAGAGCTGACATTTAGCAGATACACTCAGAGCTTGTGAACAAGTTATTTAGGCAGATAGAGGCACACAGTACATTAAAATGCACAAGGTTTGTTTCAGTTTTAATTGTCTACTGTCTGACAGGCTTGTGCACACCAACAAAACTGAGGCAAACAAGATCATCAACTTGCCCTTAAGCATCACCCTAAACCTAACCCTTAAACAAGGATTTTGATCCATGAACATGCGTTACCTGGCAAAATCATGTTAAAATGATGATGATTAGACTATTACATTATTTATTTATTTACATTTAACTCAATATAGAGAATCTCTGACCTACCTGGTCCAGCAAACTTCGACACCAGGCAGTTAGTGATTGTGGAGACACAGCATGACCACAAGACATTTCTGCTCTCAGAATGTTGGGGTCATCATCTAAAGCTAAAGGGTCATAAACCAGCACTGAAAACACTAAAACACAAAGTTTTGTCTACATCTTTTATTTATGTAGCCTACATTGGCGACAATTTTTCAAAAGTTTAAAAGTTTTGCAAAATTATTTACAAAAAAACTTACTAATGTCGTCTTTTCGTGTGACAAATTTCAGCGTTGCATCATTAATTTCGTACTGTCCACTGCTTTGGTTGTCTTCCATCTTAATGATGGCTCCTTGTTCAGTTCGTCTAGAATAACTACAAGCATGAATGATGAAGTTGGGACGTGGATCGATATCTTACTTATGAATTGAACCAATAATGCGTTCGCTTTCAGTTTGGAAAAAAGGAAAGCGAAACCACCACTCAGACATGCGGATGTTCTAATAAATCATGAAATATGAAAGTTTTGTAAATAGGGTATAATAAATCTATCGTCGTGTAAAAATAATAGACTTCTACATAATGGTAGGCTATAGAATCCAATTATTCGGGACTGCGCGCGGCTGTTTTCGAGATAACATGAGCTGCCCTACTGAACTGTTTATCAAACACTTCTGAGAAATCGCAATCTTTCTGATAAACCGTCAACTGAGGGCTATAGAGTTTAGGTTGGGTGTGCTCGGTTTTCTACTATACCTAGTTTTTCTTTCACTTTGACGAGATTGGGCAATCTTTCAATAGGCTACTTGATTCGTTCACATGCTATCGAAAAGAAGTTTGACACAATTAACATAAGTCCGTGTGATTTATTTGCGTCTGTGAGAGATGGGGAAAATATATCAAGTGTTTGTGGTCGGAATGCAAAACGAGAAGAAAATTATAGACGTCGCAGATTCGGTGGAAGAATTCAATAATATGACAGTGTTGGAATTCAAAAAAAAACTTGCTGAAAGACTGCCAAAGGAGGCATCAGGTGTGTAGCCTACACTACAAGCTCTCTTTTACTCATGTATCTTACCTCACGATGTTTATTTTATGAATATTAGGCTGTTGTTGGCTATTCTTGTATTTTACTGTTATCGTTAAGCACTACAGACACATTCCTTGCACATGTAAACCTATATGGTGATTCTGATTTGAATAGACGACTTTGGTCGACTCAGAGAAATGCTGGATTATAGCCTACATTATGACAATATAACTATTATTGATGCCACAATTTAACATGTAATTTAATTCTCACAGACCCGGCTGGATTACGATTACTCTACACCAGTAAACAACTCAACGACACCGACAAGTTTTCTGACCATGGGATCAAGGATAAATCCACTATCTGCATTATATTCCGGTTGCCAGGTGGAAAATAAACCAAAAGTCGTGAGGCTCTTCAACAAGAGTCAAGTGTGCTGTATATTCAACCTTCAAGTCTTTGCAAAAAACTACAAATATAGACTTAATGCTTTTCCTCTGAGATCGATTATATTATAACAGGTTTCTTCTTAAGTTTATTTTATGGTAATAAAGATTTCTAAATGTATCAACAGACACAACTAAATCTGGATCGTAACATATCTTGACCAATGAAACATTTTAAAGTTCGGATTATTGATTCGGGTGCCAGGATTGAAGAAACAGTTAAAGCATGACAAAATGATCTCAATATCTAATTGTAACTAATGAAATAGCTAAGTCCAATGTTTACACGGGTGATCAGAAATTGCTGCTGAATCTGTTTTGTGCAGTTTTCACCTTTTTCTAAAGACATGATTTAATAAATGTTTTGAAACAAATATCAAATCTGAAATCTAAAGTTTCTCATTCACAGAGTGTCTCATCTGTCACACCACTTCATGTCACTGATCTAATGAGTTTAATCTAATCATTACACATAATGTGCCCGTGCCCGGGGTCCCTTTTAATCTAGGCTACTAAACCCTTCTTTCAAATACCATAATTATTTATTTTACTAGTCATGTTTGATAAAAATGTTCATGTCTGATTGTGTTTTCGAGCTGGGGAGACATTTTTCTGGAGACAGCCTAAATGCATTTCAACATGTTCTGTTTAGTTTAGCCAAGGTTTTGATTTAGTTTAGCCTATATTTCCATATTCCATCTTTTATACGAGCGATATGCTGATTTGGAGCAGGCGTTGCTCCCTCTAAAGTCTAAAGGGCGTGATCTTGAGTTGTTATCAGTAGCACCTCAATGCAGTACATGAGATCCACGGGGAGGAGTCGGATCAAGATCCAAGGGGTGGAGATGGGTAGGATTAGGCTTGGGTTTAGGGATTAGGGGTGTGTTTAGGTATCAGGGGGCGGAGTTGGGTAGGTTGAGGTGTATGTAAGGTGGGAGGAGTTGGATCTGGATCCGACTCCTCCCCGTGGATTTCATGTTCTGCAGTGAGAACCCTCTCGTTGTTAATTTACACTTTCAATTCTTACCCAAGTGATGAATTGAATGAGACGAACCACACACGAGAAGAGGACTGGTCGTAAACGGTACGTATAGGCTATTTCTGTTTGAGGCTGAGTCGGACATCGCTTTAGGGAACATATTAAACGGTCATTTGTAGTAGGCCTATATGTGTATTCTCTGTCAGCCAACTTGTGAAATTACCCGTCCTCTACTTTCTCGATGAAAGCGAAAGCTAAATTCTTGTTTTGAGCTCTTCATTGGATGTTTTCGCCCTGCTGCATTTTTGCTTTCATTTAGGCTATCTAACATGTTTTGCATTGAGTCATGCGAGGTAGGAATAAAGCACATAGTTCAAACACCAGCTGACTAGTGGTAACTATTTCTAGAACGGAAACTATTTAGTGTAAGTTACAGGTCCAACTGTAGCTATAGAAACAAAACCTTAGGCTGCTCTTTATTAGTAGCGCTAACGTTGTTTCTTTCTTGCCGTGTGTGAGGTAAGTGTTTACTAGCTACTAAAAGTCTCTCTCTCTGCGGTGAACATTTTTTTTCATAATAACAATATATTCTTACGTTGTTTATAACCTACCTGTCCTCCATTTTTGACCTTCAGTAGGGGTGAGCGAGGCACAAACTAACGCGGGGCTAGTTGTCACACGCGGCTTAAAACTTTCCACACATTCCAGCATGAAGAAACGTAGTGTATTTACTAGTTCCCATATCAACACTATATGGAGAAAAAAATTGCTAAATTAAAAAAAATCTTTGGAAGATATCACTTAACATTTATTTCACCATAGCAAACGTAAATTTCATACTTAGATTAGTTTTTCATCTGTTTTTGTGTTTATTTAAAATGAGACATTTATTATTTTAATTATTTTAATCTTATATCTGAAATTTAAAAAATTAGATAGTTCTTTAATGGTGATCTAACAGCGGAATACACTAGCCCACTGAGCAATGTGACGTAGGAGTGACGTCTTTTCTATGTAATTTTTGGACGTCCAATTTCGGTCCACTGAATTGTTTTGTAACTCCAGGCGACGTCTTTATTCGACATCTATTGCACGTCTAATGTTGACGTCCGTGGGACCAAATTTGGTCGTTTGCGGACGTCTTTTCCACATAAAATGTAGACTAATTTTAGACGTTGTTTCTATACAACTTCTATAGCTGTAGTCCCATGTTTCAAAAGGGTGGAGGACATGTTTTCAGTACCATGTATTTGGCAGACGCTTTTATCCACAATGACTTACATTGCACATTTATATTCCAATCAGTTCTTGCTTTCTCTGGGATTCAAACCCATGATCTTAGCGTTGCAAGCACCGACACTCTACTGTTGGAGCTACAGCATTACACTTTAATATGCGTCTCCAGTTATCACCTCCTGCTGAGACGATCAAATGGAGTTTTTGGAAAATTATCTTAAATAATTATAAATAATCTGTATTCATATGTATTAATCATGTTGATAACAACAATGTTGATATTTGTAAATAAAAAAAATATTGCATATTAATCATGTACATTTCCTGCACCTGTAATAGACGTCCAAATGAGGTCCAAAAAATGACCCAGTTCAAAGGTCAAATGTTGAACGTCAACATGACGTCCAAGTTGGGTCATGGTTGGACGTCCAAATAGTGGACCTAGTTTGGACGTCTAATAGATGTCCAGAATTGGTCATGGACCGACGGACCCAATATAGACATGATCTGCACGTCTATCCAACGTCCAGTGTCTAGGGTTTAAATCCCAGTTGCGCAGCTGAGAGTCAATGTTAAGAAATTATTAATTACTATTATGTTTTTGAACTATGCTGTATAGCTGTGTTTTGTTGTGTGTTTGTTTTCAAACTCAAAAAATACTTTATTTTTAATAATTAAAAAAGGCCATTGTTTTATATGAAAAAGTTAATAATTGTATTTTATTGACTAAATATTTTAGTTTGTCTTTTAATTTTTTTTAGATTAGATAATATTTTAATCTGTCATATGGTCATGTTACAATGTACCCCTCCTATGGGGCATGTTGACACACTTCACTTCCATTCTTTCAGGGTAAATCAAGCAAAAAGTATACACTGTATTAATGAATCAAAACCACATAATTGTACTAGATGTGTGAAATTAATGTGGGGAAAAAAATGAATACTTTGAACGCTTAGAAGGCTTACACAAACTGAGAAAGTCAAAAAGTGTTAGGTTGTGCCCCGCTCTCCCCATCCCAAAACATTTTTGTCATTGTGTGTGTGTGTGTGTGTGTGTGTGTGTGTGTGTGTGTGTGTGTGTGTGTGTGTGTGTGTGTGTGTGTGTGTGTGTGTGTGTGTGTGTGTGTTTTTTAGCAGCTCTGATTACCTCACACAGACAAGCACTTAATTGTCAGAAATTGTTCTGTCTTTTATGTTTAAACTGGAGTCGGACAATGATAGAGAGACTCAAGAAGAAGTGACATGTAGAATGCAACAGGACGTTTCTGAATGGGTAGTTGATGAATGTATGTTGCTGATGTGGAGTTATCTTCAAGTCTTTGATTAGCATATTCTGTCATGATAATCTATAATATCACCCGTTTGGGAACTGAAGATGCCTACAGAGTGACATGCTATTGCATTTGTATTGCGTTGGACAGACCGGGGACAGTTGCAAAACTTTTTGCATTTGGCTCTGTTACTCAGAAACGGGTTGGATTTGACAAACCAATTGTTTATACAATAAGCTTACATCTGTATGTTAATAGTTTAAACCATTTAAAGATAATTACAGAATCTACATTTTTCACAATTTGAATGTAAGGAGTCAGATGTTGCCCGGGCCCGGGGACAGTTGCAACATGTTACAAATACAGTTTATTACAATATATGTCCATGTTAGCAAAATTATTATTATCAAAAATGTAAGTTATAATAATATTACAGTTTTATTTATTCATCAGCTTTGATTAGATGACAATTGTAGATTTGTCTAGATGAGTAGGCCTTATGTGCAGATGTCAAATATTCAAATTGATATAAAATACAGTAGGCTTTTAGTGACATAGGAAGAATTGAACAATTTGTGAGGCAATTAACTTTTATTTAGCCTTTTGTCCTATAAAACATTTTTTTAAACTATATTTTATATTATCAATTTTCATTTTAACTATATGTTACGCATGGTCACAGACATCTGCACGCATGCACATGCGCGCACATGCACACACATATAAGCATAAACCTCCTGTCCTTGCTCCAACTTGATGAACTATATTATATTTAAGTAAAAACTTAAATTTTTAAAAAAGTACTGCTATGTGGTCTGTTTTTATTTTTATGCATTGTAAAGGGTTGCAACTGTCCCCGTTCCTGTCAGCCATGATAAAACCTCATGTGCTAGCTAAACAATTGACCTTGATACATGCTAATCATACTAGCTTTTGCTAGTTTGTTGCAACAGGGTCAATAAAACAATGGAGAAAGCATTTTGCTGATTTTTCTAACTTTAGACTCAAATTTACAGCTCATTATCGAGTACCAGAAAATAATTTGGAAGATGTTATTCCAAATTAGGTTTAATTTCTTGTTACGTAGGCAAACAAGGAGATCTTTAAAATCTATAACAAGGGTTTTCATTCCTCATCTGTGCTGCCGCTGACCCTGAGATGTGGTTGTGTCTTTAGCTTTATCTGACTTTTCTGGTGTCCGTCGTGACTGGGTATTCCGACCCATTCTATAAATGTGTTTATATGGGATGTGTCTGTTTTTCCCTCAACACTTAACACAGGTGGATCAAACCTCTTGTTGATTTTAAAATCCCAATACGTTGCTGGAAAGGCTTTGCTCGCCTGTGTTGCGAGATCACGGAGGTTGGTCACCAATTTGTAAGCCCGACTCAATCGGTCCAAAGGAGGCATCCGATCAGTGGGTGAAGGTCTCTGCGCGTTACTGTCTTTCCGAGTGGCAAAGAAATTTGATTAAATGAAATACATTTTCTCATATGATTTAAATCGTTATTTCATCTGTCTCCATAAATGAAGAAGGTTTTGATGATATCTGTGCATTATTAAGTGTGAGCGAATGTTTGACTATTCTTTTTAACTCGTTACTGAAAATAATGTCAGAGTCGATTAGAATAAAATCAAATGTTTACAATTTATTATTTCAGGTAACTGTATCACACCACTTGCATAATCAGTTCAAAGATAATAGATACAAACATCAAATACTCTGGAATAAAGAGAGAAGATGCAATAACATTATAAAATACATGATGCAAAGGGCTAGTCTAGGTTACAGAATTGCCCCAAGCCTCTCGTTGTATTTATAGACAGACCAAGGCAGAAACCTCTTTTCAAATGTAAACATGATATCACTGTGAGAATTTACATTAATCACCATCCCAGACTTGGGGGTTTAATACAACATTAATACAATGTTGATTTACATGGAACCATTTGCTAACAATGAGAATTTGATTTGAGTTTACACCTTCTGAGAGCAGGAGACAATTTGCCTGGACAACACACCCTCCCTCCTGTGTGTGAATTATCTCTAAACACTTTACTACTTTATTACCTTTTGGTTTACTTCTTTGGGAATGAGAACTTTGTACCAGTCACAATAACATTTCAAATGATATCAAACGTGTTATCCTGTATGATAATTATTCACAAAATCACTGAGATTGTGCATCCAGTGACAATGCCCACCTCTAGCCTCTGCCATTCTGTGGTAAAGTCTCCACAGGAGAAGCGTATGTTGAAGTTGTCATAGTAACGCTGCAAGAGCTTCTGGAATCGCTCTGGGACATGGTAGGTCTTCAACGTCAAATGCACCAGCTTGTGGGGTATCGTCCCAAATGCATTTGTTAAATCCAGCCACAGAACTGCGAGGTCACCACGGTTCTTCTTTGCATCTTCGATAATCTTGGTGATCATGCTGGTGTGCTCAAGACAGCCTGCCACCCCTGGAACTCCCCCTTTTTGGACGGACGTGTCCATGTACCCGTCGTCCATCATAAAGGTGGTCAGTCTCTTCGCCAGAATCCCAAGAAAAATCTTGCCTTCAACATTAAGGAGTGAGATGGTACGGAATTGCTTAATCCCCATAGAGTTTTCTTCCTTAGGGATGAATGATCCCTCAGCGACCAGCCAACTATCAGCAAGGAAGTCCTTCTTCCATGCAACTCTCAGTAGCTTCCAAAGTCGTCTCTTGAGCCTTTCACAATACTTGTACACCTTATATGGAATGCCTTTCGGCCCTGGGGCTGATTTTGCTCTGGCCTTCCTGAGAAAGGTGTTCACCTCCTGCCAGCTCGGTTCCTCAGCTCTAAAGGGGGTGGCTGGTTCTGCTGTTTGTATGAGTTTCTCCATCTCCTCCAGGCTGTCCTCCCTTCTGGGGTCACTGTGGACCGTACGAAGGTGCTCCTCCACCTCCTCCTTTGTTGCTTTCAACTCCCCTGATCTTACATCGCCCAGAAGTTTTGACAGATATTTGTTAGGATTCTTGGAGAAATCTGTCCTCTCCTTCATTCGTCGCTTCCTGTCCCTACGGTGACAGTCAGCTCTTCGCAAGGTCTTAATGCGCTCCCTCAAGTTGTCAGGGATTTCCTTGAGTGCTGGTCTCTCATCCCCTGCTGCTTCACGAAATGCCTTCCTCAGCCTCAGGCATATCCCCTCTAAGGATTGCTATTTCCTTCAAGCGTCTGCTTTCCTTTGGCTGGGTGTTTGTTTTAGCCTGCAGCTATTTCTTTCCGAAGCAATCAGCGCCTATGCTCCAAATAATGGAAGCCATAGCCTTGAGCTTCTTGCCGACATCTCCTGCCAAGGCCGTTTTCAGCACGTCATCCACATCATGATCAAACCTCTCCCACTCCTTCCTTGCCACTGCAGCGGGCCAGTTCACTGATTACTTTCGGGCCACTCCTACCCATATGTCCTGTCCAGGTCGTCTAATGTCCTGTGTACCTTCCATCTCTGTCTGGTGCTTTGTGTCCTCTGACACATCAGTGATGCCGTTCCTACTCCCGTCTTCATCGTGTGCCTGGAGATTCGGGGGACTGTGGTTTGCCTCCTGCCCTGGCCTCTCCTCCGTCTCACCAGTATTTCCCTGTGCGTTGCACATTATGTTCCGGACTTCATCTTTGACTGATGTATCTTCAGACCCCTCCCATTTTTAAATATCTTACCACATCTGCAGACCCGAGATAAATCGCTTACCTGTTCCATAGTCGAAAGTCCATCATGAGTGGTCATACCAAAGGTCTGTCCTGTGGGCCGATCATCCTCCCCCGCTCTCGCTCGACCCTGGGGGTATCTTATAATGTACTTTTCCATAGCGATTAGCAATGGGTCCCTCCTCGCGAAGGTTGTGCTTCGGCCTGCCAAACCTCCACACCCCAGCTTTGGTCTTGCCCAAATGTCAGCAGTCTTTCCTAGCTGTCACCGTTCTTCCTCGGTCACCAACTTGTCTTTCCAAGTAGTCACCGGGTCAACCAGAAAAGATATGCAAAAACGATGTGATCATCGCAACTGGCCCACCTTTACATGTACTCTGCCCTGCCACATCTGTGAGCCAGTGGCATCACTCTCTCCTCTCCTTCTCTCCTCCTTCCAAGCACCAACCTTCTCCCTGGGCCAGCTCAAGGCTTGGTTACATCTCTCAACACTACAAGAGTTAGACACTACAACACACAATTTAGATTCAAATGGATATTGAATTAGGAAGAAAAATATAATGTGTATTACCAGCAGTATAGGAATGATTTGAAAAGTTATGGGCAAAGATTATATGAATGTGTATTTAAAAGTAATGTGAGGGGGATGAGTGTAGAAATTTCTGGAAGCGCGGAGGACATGAAGGGGTTGGACAAAATAATGTGAACACCAGGGAAATAGATCATATCTCTTTATTGATAAGGTGTTGAAGCACCATTTGCCTTTAATACATCTTCAAACCTTCTCGGAATACATTCAAACAACTTTTGAATAGTCTCCAGTGGAATATTGTACCATTCGTCTATCAGAACATCTTCCAGTTGCTTCAGAGAGGTTGGAGGATGGAATCTGCTTCAGTAGGTTCAGTGATATTCAAGTCCGGTGCCCGTAGAGCTTTGTTCCCCAGGGTTTACCTAGCCAGCACCATCCACCTCTGATGTCTGTGGGAGTGGCCGGCATTTCAAGCCCGGCAGTCCCAGTGCCCCAAAACCTGGTGATCTTGGAGGTCTTCCCTTTCTCCACTGTGCTCCCAGTGATGGCAACCACCATTTTGTGTGTCTGGGCCGCACAAACGTTCTCCGAGGTGGCAGTTTCCGCCACAACCATTTAGGCCGTCTCAGAACTCTCTACACCCACTGACAGCTTTATTATGGCAACGGAGGCTGTCTGTGAACAATCTGTGCCCTGTGTCAACTTTGTGGTCTCCAACTCAGCCCGCTCCGTCTTGGAGGTTTCCAGCTCGTCTGGTCTGCCGTGGTTGTCTTCAGCTTAGTCTGCTCCGCTTTGATGAACTCAAGCTCTGCTTTTGTGGGTCTTCTGCTCCACCTGCTCTACTTTGGTGGTTCCTAGCTCCGCCGCCTCCACTGTGGATGTCTCCAGCTCTGCTTAAAATGTCTTAAAAATTTAGAACATTGGCATCGCCCAATATGAAATATTATGCCGTTATACCCTGCTAAGTGTAGAAATTAGCTTTATGAAATATGAATAACCAATCATAACTTGTTATAATTGATTATGAATATTTGGGTCAGTTAATCGGATTAACTTGATGTAGCTACATTAACATTACAACCAATTACTCAGTTCATCCTCTGAACCCCCGATATAGGTTATTAATCAATTAATATAAATGTACATTTCCGGGGCATGGGAAATGTCTTTCTTACTTTACAGTATTACTTAGAGCAAGTAGTCAAGATCTATATGATTAGTGACTCCAGATATGAGCTTGAGACACAGACAACTTTACGTGTGACATGAACAAGATTTTATTAACTAGACTAAACATTTAAACTACTCTAACATGCACATACATACATGCATACAGTTTACCAAGGGAAAGAGAGAGCTGAAGCAGAATACAGGAAAGCAAGAAGTTAGAGCATTGTTTGAAATTCAGCAGATCAACAGCCTTGAGCAAACTATCAGTTTTGTTCTAACACGTCCTTCTTTAAAGGTGTAAGGATACTTAATGTATCAAATAATGAGACTAAGTTTGATACCTGCATGTCTCGCCCATTTGAATTAAACTGTCCTGATGCAATTTGTTGAGGCTCCAGTTGATCTTTGATGATGTTGTCTTGATGAGAGAGAACCAGTTGAAGTCAGAGGATCTTTGGTGAATGGAAAGACAAGGCCGCAGCCTGGCACAGGCTTGGGGTCCTTAGAAAACTTCTAGTTTAGCTTCATCTTCACATCAGGACTTCTCAGGAAGGACCAAGAGAGTAAGAGAGAGCTAAGAGAGCTAAGAGAGCAAAGAGCCAAGAGCTGATCTTGATCAGTGATTTTTAAAGTGTGAAGATGTCACACCCTCTAGAGGTGTGTGAGCTAATAAGAAGTTGTCCCTTTGGAGGGAGATTTTACGACCCTTTGTGTTCGAGCAGGACAGTTGAATCTGTAATTTCATTGGGTGTTTAAGCAAAAGAATCTTCAAGATTCTTATAATACCCATGCGTCACAAAGTTAGCTAAATGTAATGTAAATTAACAAATGGGGAACAAAGATTGGAGTTTATACAGTAGAGACCAAACATGCCACACATGTGATTTTGGTTAACCATAGTATGCAAAGTCTGAAACATTAACCCATTAAAGTTTACAAGAAAACATAGGCCAAACAACATAAAAAGGAAAATTATGAGATGGGAAAATTAGATAGATGTTTGTACCTTTCTCAAGTGGTTATATAGAATATATAGGATTAACAGGGTTTATTTCTCCTTCTCAGTAAGAGTCACAGCCCTTTTTTTGTGGTCGTAAAAATTCTTATCAATGTAACAGGACACTTAGTTCTGCCAGTGGTGTCAGCTTCATTGTGATGTTAGTTTCGGGGGAAGTTGCACAGATCTTTGTTGGGAGAGTGAGTTTGCCGGACTATTCATTAAATATAATGAATAATTTGTGTGTGTGTGTGATTGGTCCAGACGCTACACAATAATAATGTAATACAGTAATACACATATGCTCAAGAAGTGCTATCTATATGATCACATCAGCAGTGTGATCATTCTTGAAGTGAACTTTTGCCAAACTTGTGATTAGATTCACTGGTTTGGATCACGGTGCTGAATTTGAGAATCCGGGTTCAGAATAACACGTCCAGGGTGCAATACAGTCACTAACATGTGCAGCAGCAGCAGAAGTTGTCTTTCACTTAAATAGACAAAAACATTTTACATTTACGTAACTTATAGCATATTCTATAGTATAATAATAAAGTTTAAATACTGCATTCTTTACATAACAGTATATATTTAGTATATAATGACTCTATCCTCTTGGACTGCATTGGATATTTCAATATAATACAATACAGTGACTAGCGTGTGCAGGAGGAGTAGCCCCCGGGTCCTAATGCCTGCCCAGTGAAGACTTTTATTTATTTTGGGGATGGTGTAGGCCTACTTGTTAGACTCATAAAAATGTAAAGGGAAATATGCAAATAACATCAAAACACTTATGTATCTGAATACAAAAGCAGCAATTGATGTCCTGCAAAATTCATATTGCTTCGTGTGTTAAAGATGGTTTATATGGATAATGTTTTCAGAACACTTACTCTCATGAAATAGCGAGTGGGCGTTGATACTGTTTCCTATGCAATGAAATTAGTCAATAATAACAGTGGCCGTTTACTGACAAGCTTTAAAGGAGCTGTGCCTTTAAACACATCATTTCAGACAGAGGCTTAGAATGAAGGTTAAAAATAATAGTTCTTCCGCACATATATTTGTGTGTGTGTGTGTGTGTGTGTGTGTGCAAAAAAATCTTTATTATGGTATTGTACGAATGGTGGCGCTTAGAAATGCTCACAATGTGGTAGAACGTTGGAAGGAAGACTTTAATCATGAAACACAATTGAACAAGGAAAAAACACAGGAGAATAACACAACCAAATATCAACGAGAACCCACAGAGACTGAGGGACAAGACAGGGAATATATACATAGGACAGACAAAGGACCTTAACGAGATAATTAACTACACACAGCAGAACCAAATGAACTAATGATGACGGTGATGGAAACTGAACACAATGAACACAGAAGGAAGTCCAAAAACAAACTGACATGTAACAGGTATGAGGTATGTTAAATCTAAGGCGATTTTACTCCTTATTCTACAGATGAAATGAGGACCAAGAAAAATACAGCTGTGCCAAACCAGTAAGTGTCTCACATGATTCACTAGACAAATCTAAATCTAAATCATGACTACAGAAAATGTGAAGGGATGTGACTCCCATATTGATTGTTTACTTGTGGTAAATACTGGATAATACAGCAGAATCTTACACTGATACTGTATATCTTCAAATATTTGAAGAACTCTTAACCTGGACTCTGATGTAAAACCACTGAAAAGTCCCTCATGGCCACACCTCGGGCAAAGGTAAGGCCTTATTGATGCATTAATTAATCTTCTTAGACATTATATATGCTAGGTGTAATTGTGTGCTCATTAATATCGGCAGGGTGCTGATTTCCCATGCATCTAATAACAGCATTGAGGGACAGTCCCATAACCCCAGCACTGATCAGACTGCTCTGACAGAGTCCTTAGATTCAGGTACGACCATTTCACCTGAAGAAAGCAACAGCTGCACACTTTGGAAAAACTAAGAAAGAAAATACTGTAATGGTTAATTGTGTTACGGGTGATCTGAGTTTTAGTTTCTTTGAGTTTAACTTCGTTTTCCCGTTCTGTTTCCTAGGTTTGCTTCGTATTGTTTGCTTTGTTAGTATGTTGATTTATTGTTTGATTGGTAACACTTTCTATGAAGCCTGTATTTATAATGCATTATAGGGTATTCTTAATGCACTATAATACATGCATAAAGCCTTATAAACAACCTTATAATGTGTTATAATGCCATCTCATGAATACTCGTAACAAAAGCAATAATACTTACCTATGTGTGGTAATAACTATTGTGGTTGCCTACTGAAGCTGAGCAGGGTTGAGCTTGGTCAGTACCTTGATGGGAGAGAGATGCCTGAGAAAACCAGGTTGCTGCTGGAAGAGGTGTTAGTGAGGCCAGCAGGGGGCGCTCACCCTGTGGTGTGTGTGGGTCCTAACGCCCCAGTGTAGTGACGGTACACTATATTGTCAAAAAAAAACTCCTTTCTTTGGATGAGACATTTAACCGAGGTCCTAACTCTCTGTGATCTTTAAAAATCCCATCGAACTTCTCATAAAAGAGGGTGTAGGGGTGTAACCCCGTGTGTCCCGGTCAACATCCCTCTATTGGTCGTTATCAAAAATGGCCTCCTAATAATCCCTATCCACTCAACTGGCTCAATCACTCTGTCTCCTCTCCACCAGTAAGCTGGTGTGTGGTGAGCGCACTGGCACAATATGGCTGCCGTTGCATCATACAGGTGGAGCTGCACATTGGTGGTGGTTGAGAAAATTCCACCCTTTTCATGTAAAGTGCTTTGAGTGCCGAGAAAATCGTTATATAAATGTAACTAATTATTATTATTATTATTATTAAGAGTATGATGATTTATAACACAATGAACATAGTTTTATACACTTAAGTTTTAATGGATTATATATCCCTTAGTTACAGTTCTTTTACTTTCCCAAGTCTCATATTTTGACATTGTTTACTTATAGGAACAACATGTAAGCTTTTGCCGCTAGAGGTACCATTTTCAAAACAGTTACAAAGAGAAAGCTTGATGACACTATGAAGTGTGGAACGATGGGAGACATCCAGAGATATATGGAATTCACAAATCATGTTCACAGATGAGGAAATAAATTAGATTTTGTATTACCTGTACGTTTAATCACACTATTTTATGTCATCATTATGAATTAGAACCAAGGAACGTGTAATGTAATGCTATATTAGCTTGTTACTGATATGTGACTTTGTCAAATGATTTGGTGGGTTAGTTTTCTGCGCAGTTTTATCATACTAAAAGTAAATCTGAACGAACCCACAGTATTTTCAACTAATGGCTAAATATTTTTGTGCAACGCATACTACTGTATACCTTTGTCGCAAAGCTCTCTCCATCTCGAAAACCCCACGCCGATATTGATCCTTGTTTTATTTCTATGTGTAACTAGGTTAAAGGATCAGGGATGAAGGAGGCAGGAGCCGGCTCACGTTTCAAACACTTCAGTTCAGTACAGACTACAGAAGTCTATCAAAACATTTTTCTTTTATTTTCTGATTGCATAATGTATACAGGTTCTGAGCTTTAGCCTCAAAATCCTCTTTCTTAGAACAGATACGGTGGAGTCTTGAAAACTGGCTATAGGGTAACCCACGTTTTAAGGCGATTGGATGAGCTGTCTTAGCATGAAGGAGGCTGTTCTTTGCTGTATCTTTTCTATACAGAGAAGAGACCTTTTGTCTATCAACAATTGATATGCATGTGTCCAAAAAATTAACATTAGTGTTACCCACATGATATGTGAATTTGATTGTGAAGGTCTTAAACAGTTCACATATAAAGCAAATGCTTCAAAATCACTTTCAGAGCATTTGTAAATAACACAACAGTCATTAATGTATTTCTTAAAGGGTCACTCCAGCCATTTGCATTAAGATTTCCATTGTTAGAAATCCAGTCATACTATTGAATGGTCGTGCAACACTCTTTCATTTTCCCCTGAGACGAGAGAAATCCTCTATTTACCTTTTTCACTTCCTCCTACAATGACGCAAAAATCGTCATTTTACGTCATTGTAGGAGGAAGTGTAAAAGGGGGGGATTTCTGTGAAGACTACAAGCACTAGTTCCCACCCTTTCAAACCCGCCCATAGGGGGCTGGACCTAATGCGCTAACAGACGCATGTGTTTGATTTCACCCGGAGAAACTTTTTGAAAATATGGACTGAATACACAGACGGATGCATTGTGGAGGATCTGGATTTTGACGAAGTTATGGTAGAAACGGATGTTCGTGGCTACCTTTACGAGCCACAGTATAGCGACGAGCAGCTGAGGGCTATGGAGGAACCGGAGGCGACTGAAGCTGAAGCTGCTGCCACCACAGCCGACGAGACAAGGACGAGGAGCCCGCAATGGCTCGAGCTGCGGCAGATTGCAGACATCCCAAGTCTCCCGGAAGTTCCGTGAGTCTCCCGCATATTGATAGCGGATCCCTGATGCCCGCAAATTAGTTAAAATCTCCCGGAATCTCAAGCTCGCGAGCTCCAAACCGTGTAGCGCGCGCTCGGCAGAGAGGGAGAGACCTTGCGTGTGTGTGTGTGTGTGTGTGTAAATGTGTGTGTGTGACTTATGAAGCGCATGTAAAGCCCCCCCCCCCCCTCTCGTCAACAAAACCGAACAATATCTCCTGCCCCCCACAACAACACCGAACAATATCTCTCCCCCGCTAACGTGGCAGGTTCATTGCACAAATATCTTGCAGTTATGCTAGCTACTGTGGCGGCACGGAGTAGTGGGAGTGGCCTGCGGAGCTGAGCATTGCAATGCACTATGGGGATTGTTGTCTACAGTCCACAAGCACTAAAAAGTCATCTTCTGCCTTTTATCGGCCAAGAATGTCCCAAATTAGAAATTTATGATACTATTCTACTACATATATGACCCACTTTCAATACATATTCATGTCTCCACCGGTGGAATGACCCTTTAAACAAAATAATTTTGTCAGAAAAAGGGTTATTATTGAAAACATATCTGTCCTCCAAGAAACCCAAATATAAATTAGCATAATCAGGAGCCATGGTATCCCACTGTAACGGTGTATGTGGGTTGAAGGAGAAGGCTGAGTCAGGTGGCTTCAATGCAAACAGTTTACTGAAAATATATATATGAAAACAACAAACAGGTACAGGCAGGATATCAGGCCAAAGGGAAACTCACGCACAAAAACCACAGTAACATTAACACAGGTAACGTAGACGCAAGAACCGTCAAAGACAGACTGAACAGAAGCCAACTAAATACAAGTACAAATCAAACATAACAAGGTCAAGACGGGTGACACAGATGATTAAGACAAGGAACAGGTGGGTAATTGAGGGAGTGAGTCCAGGTGTGGAGACAAGGAGGATACTGGGTAGTGTAGTGCAGACGAACACAGACAGTTGCAGACGAGGACTGTGACACCCGCATAGCCGTGTCCTCAATCTGGAAATAAAACCAGTTTTCAAATAGGAAATTATTTTTAGTGAGTGCCATTTCAGCCATTTCTGTGATAAAATTAGTCGGAAGGAAATCATCCTCAACACGCAAATCAAGCACTTTAATAATAAAATTTGAAATGCATTAATAAAAAAATAAACTAAACGAAAGTAAAAGCGTCAGCCCCTCATGGACGACTGACATGAACAAAACAAGGTAAAGTAGTCCAAGCCTGGTCCTCTCTCATCCTTCACTGTAGTCGCTCCCCCTTTTACTCTTCTGAAGCTCCTCCATGAGATACGAGACTGATGCAGCGCGCGGGTGACGCTTCAATCAAGCACCGACCTTGCGCTGTTCTCTCACAACTCTCGGCCACGCCTTGCGTGCCACAATCCGTTTGTCCCAAAGCCAGCTTCAGTTGATCTACATTTAGTTTTTTGGGGATTTTCTGTAATCGCCAGTTAATAATCATCATCCATGATGGCTGAACAACATAACAGCGGGGTGCCAGATGCTATAGAACCACCACAACCGCATTTGTCTACGTATGTTGCCATGGTTTCTACAAGCGGAAACCGAGGACAGCGCGGATATTACGTCATTAATACTGTAGGCGACAATGACAAGGGACGAGCCATTATTTAAAACTGGAATTTCTCTGGATTTACAAATCCTTGGGAACTTTTGGGATAATGTAATTGCACAACTGCATGAAATGTATCATTGAATATTTGATTACAAAAATCTTACATATTGTGCCCTTAGGATCTGCACAGTATCATACTACTTACAGAGTACCGCTCTTAGTCACAACACGAAGGCTGAGGTTCTGTTAACTGATGTTTAATGTGCTCTGGACTCAGACATTAATATCCACACCGTAGAACTAAAAGGATGAATATACAACAAAAACGTCATACAGTCAGTTACATGAAAAACACACATGACTTTAAACTCGTACATAAACAGAAAATACATACCACTTTTGCCTGCTTGTGAGCTAAGAGAGGGGGTTACATCTTGAAGCTTCTTGATTGCATGACTTATGATCATAAAAATAAATACCTCAAACTTTGCAATGATTACATCGTTTTATATGATCAGCAGAATTGTAAAACTCCGACCGCAGCTCTGACTCATTGTTCCGTGGCAAAAACAGGAAGTGACATACAAAGACACGATGGGAACAAAATAAAATGTACCCAAAAAACTCTTAGAAAGAATAATTATTGCTCAAATATACAACAGTTGAGTATATAAATCACAACAAGCATTATAAAATAGTTGAATTATAAAAATGTACAGATTAAACGGATTAAAAGTTGCTGAAATAAATGAGTGTTGAAGTGGAAATAAACATTGTAGACACCCAAAGCTTTGTGACAGCAAACACATACAGTATAAATACAGGCTTTATAGAAAGTGTTACCGTTTCTCCTCCGCTTTTAAATGTTTATTGTGGATCTAATAAAGACTGTTTTTGTTCCCTATTCCTTTCGTGCTGTGCTGTTTTTTCTTGTACTTTTTCTTTTCTTTTTTTCCATTTTTTTTTTTACAAAACAGTGTATACATATTAGATTCAGTCACAATCATTTTTTTAAAATGTGGTACAGAGAGGTTAAGTTGAATGACAAGTTGTATCTCTCTGCAGGTAATTCAATTGAAGAAGTAAATCAAGTGGCAATGGAAATTAAAATGATGAATATAAAGGATCCACAGACGACAAGACTAACAAACCAAGTTCCTTGTGAGTTGAGATACTTGTCCAGTTTCTTAAAACATCAGAGAAATGTAAAAGTCATTTTAAAAAATGAAAACCTCTTAACGGATTAGTTCACCTCAAAATGAAAATTCCCTAAGAATTTACTCACCCCAGTGCCATCCAAGATATCCATGTCTTTCTTTCCTCAGTGGAAGAGAAATTCATTTTTTTGAGGAAAACATTTCTGGATTTTTCTTCGAATAATGGACTTTAACGACAACCAGCGTTTTGAAGTCCAAATCAACGCCGGTTCAAAGGTCAGGCTCGATGTGGCGCCCGCGACATCGACAGTGACCTTTCAACGTGATGATGTAGTTCCCGGGGCGCGTTGCAGATCAGCTCAATCCGAACAACTGTAGTTAAAAAGTATATATATATATATATATATAAATAAAAAAAATTAAATGACCCATCGTTTCGCTAGATAAGCCCCTCCTCCTCAGCTGCGATCGTGCACAGCATTATCAATCACCTCAAAGATCTTTGAAACGGCATTGATTTGGACTTCAAAACGCTGGTTGCCATTGAAGTCCATTATTCAAAGAAACATCCAGAAATGTTTTCCTCAGAAAACTTATTTTCTCCTCCACTGAGGAAAGAAAGACATGGATATCTTGGATGGCATTGGGGTGTGTAAATTATTAGGAAATTTTCATTTTGAGGTGAACTAATCCTTTAAATAATGAAAGTTATTGCTTTATTATAACTTGTTGTTGGTTTTCTGGTATTTTTGACCTTTGTCTTCTTGTTCTGTTTTATTATTATTTGTAGACTTTTTTTCTGTACTGCACAGCCCTTTGGTCTACTTTGTAGTGGAAAGGGGTTTATAAATAAACTAGATTTGAGACTTGACTTGAAACATAGCTATGCAAAACATGAAACTGCCACAAAATTATTTGAATATAGAATATAAAAAGACACTGTACCTTTAATGACTCTATTAGAGGCCAAAGTTCATGATTGGATTTGACAAATATGTAATGAATCTGTCGACTTTGTTTAATGATTTTACAATCTATAATCTCAAAATCAGTCAATAGTCAAATACTGCCGTTCCCAGTATGACTGCTACTACTGATATGATTATTGTTTTTGTTAAAATTGTTGCTGCCTTTCCTTAGGTCCATATAAAGGTTTGCCAAATCTAGGTGCAACCTGCTATTTGAATGCAACATTGCAGGTGCTCTTCATGACCGAAGAATTCAGAAAGAAAATACTGGGGTCAGTGGTGTTGTTGGTTTTGTCGTCTTTAGTTTTTCATCTGTCTGAATTTTTAGAGGCTAAATTGAAAAATTGTGCTGAAAAAAAAAACTGTTGTATAATTCTGGACCTTCCAGTGAAACAAATGGGAAATTAGAGTCCGCATTAAAGGAAATATTTGAAAAGCTCAGCAATCAGGACAGTGGTGCTGAGAGTGTCAAAACTCATGGAATAATCAGGTCTCTTGGTATAAAGAGTAAGTTTATGATGGGAATTATATATAATATAATATAATGGAATATTTAGTTGTAACTGCAGTGTGTTTGTGTTTGGTTTGTGTGTATGAAGTGTGTTGTATTTTCTCTTTAATTTCAGGAAATGAACAGCAGGATGCTGTGGAATACTTCCTAGATATCCTAGAGAAAGTAGACCCTAACTTGGCCGAGGTAGCCTATTTCTGTTCCTGTTCTTTCAATATGTAACGATGCAGAAAAACAGAACGTTTCCTTGTTGATCTTCTGGTAATAACTCATAGTGTGTGCTCTGTGATTCATTTAACTGAAACAGGTCTTTAGTGGAACTCTGATAAACATCAGAATATGTTCAGAAAATCACAAGTCCCATGATGAAAGCCCATTCAAGTCACTACAGATTCCTGTTATCACCAGAGATGGACTGTGCAGACTCGTGAGGGAAAATTCAAAGACTTTGTGTATTCACGATATGTTAAAAGAGGGTTTGTGTGCAGATCATAATAAAACATTTTATTTTGATTTCAGGAAGATGGAGTTAATAAATATTTTGAGTCTACAAATTTAGTAGCAGATGACCAGATGTACTGTGATACTTGCAAAGAGAAAAAAGATGCAAAATGGGTAAAATAGATTTTTGCTGCTGATGCATTTCTATACAAAGTTCAATGTGTTTAAAAGCCAAATTTTTCCAAAGCTAGTATACTTCTGATTAGCGTTCAAATGACACTTGTCTCACATTTTCTGTGGCACCCCATTTTATCCGGTGGATTCAATTCAATTTTCTTTGTATAGCACTTTTCAAAGTTGTTCCAAAGCAGCTTTACAGGTTTACAATGAAGTTGCCTTACAAAAAACAAAACTATATTACTTTTCTACACAGAGTTGTGAAATACACAAATATCCAACAATACTGCCTTTGCACCTTAAAAGGTTTGTGTATGACTATAGATATGGGTTTGTGAAAAATGATTGCCCCATGGATGTTCCGCTTCAATTATTTCTTCAGGTATGTAACCCCACTAAACACTACACCATAAGCCCTTTTATTTTATTTTGCTATGATAGGAAGTTATATCAAGCTGTAAGGATTAGAGAACACAATCTATGAAATACAGTCATATGTAACATATTTCCAAAAGCATAAGGTTAGTGATAGTAACCCCTGCTTTATGTTGTTTCAGGAGCATGAGTATTCGCTCTATGCTGTGATCAACCACACAGGTAGCCGTTTTGGCGGTCACTACACAGCCGTCATCCGATCTTTTACAGATAACAAGTGGTACCGTTTTGATGACAGTCGTGTCACAGAGGTAATGTGTTACGTTATATTTAAATTACCACTGTTTTCTGTTGCTTAATATCATTCAACTGTGGTCAACTCATTCAACTCTTGTGATTTCCTTCAGACTGATGAGAGCAAACTGAAAAGGTACGTGCCAGTAACGTCAAATTACTCTTTGTTAATTTCTTAATCAACTGGTATGAATGCCTTTTTAATCTTTTAATGTAGGTCTGGGGAACCTTACTTGCTTTTGTACCAGAAAAGTGAGTACATTCATAATTTTGCATTTAATGTGAGATTCTCTTGTGTTCAACAAAGGCTGTCTCTAAAAAAATACTATTAAACAATGATATTAAAACATGCTATTGCATATGCAGTCAAACTGATGTAGGCTGCCTAAATAATTTTTGCCCTAATGGATTATTTCTCTTTCAGTATGTTTATTAGGACCCTATTGTTCTTCTATGGATTATGTTATTTATTTATTCATTCATTCATTCATTACATTTATTTGTTTTAACTACAAAGGGATTCATCTGAATGTCACCAAATTTGGTATATCAAATAATCACTGCGAAATTTCTAACAGATATTTGAAATCTCAAACGTATCCTCAGAATTTGAAAAAATCTTCTTATATTTACCCAGATTGCTTCAAACTTGGTCAGAATAATGTCAAGGCATGGCTGAGGAGAAATTGCAAAAGGATTTGATAGATTAGATACTGTTACCATCAAATCAAGGGTAGTGTTAATTCTGGCAGGTCATGTCAGCTGACTCTCTGCTGATCCAGGCCTACCTATGGAAATACAACGCCTGTTACAGCATCCCTATGTACAGTCCATTCAGTATTATCAGCAGCCTTATTGTGTTGCTCAGGAGCTAATTAAACAGCAAAACTCTGCAGACAAAAAACAGTCAACTGAATCGGAATTCACTCAACTGGGGATTTCATGTGAGGAACGCATTCCCGACGTGGAATTCACATCAGATGCAAGTTTGTTGAACCTTGAACACACTAATTCCCCATGAAAACCTATTTTAACTGTTTGCCTTCGAGGGTTAGGCTGTTCATGTCTCCTTGCATCTTTAAGAAAGTCAAAGGGGGCACCTCCACATCTGGCCCCTGGACGGGACCTATAAGACTTGAGTGGGTTATTAGACACCATCTCTCCTCTCAGGCCTCTCAGAGACAGGCCTATGCTTACAAGTGGAGACTGTACGCTAGCTGGTGTGCTTCCCGAGGGGAAGACCCACAGAATCCGCAGTCGGGTTCGGTGCTATCCTTCCTTCAGGAGAAGTTGGAAGGTCAGCTGTTCCCCTCCACCTTAAAAAGTGTATGTGGCCACCAGAGTGGCATATCATGATACAGTGAACGGTACGTCTTAGGCAAGCACGACCTGATCATCAGGTTCCTTAGAGGTGCCAGGAGGTTGAATCCTCCTAGGCAATGCCTTATTCCCTCATGGTATCTCTCGGTTGTCTTACTGGGCCTACAGAGAGCTCGTTTTGTGTCATTGATGCTAAGGCAAGCTAAGGCCCATCTTAGCTCTCCTGACAGCACTCACTTCCAACAAGAAGGTGTGGGACCAGCAGGCGTTCTCTGTCAGCGAATCATGCCTTTAGTTCAATCCAGCATACTCTTGCATAATCCTGAGACCCCAACTGTGCCCAAAGTTCCCACTACCCCTTTTAGGGATCAAGTGGTAAATTTTTGCCTCGAGACAAGGAAGCCCCAGCCTTATTGTTGCTGTCTCCAGAACTCGTCTTGGATATTTACTTGGACTGCTTTAGGTGCTCTGAGCAGCTCTTTGTCTGTTTTGGTTGGCCCACTGGATCATAGATACGATTGTATTGGCTTACCAGGCACAGGGAAATGTGCCCTGCCCCTTCAGATTCCAAACTCACTCCTCGAGGAGTGTTGAATCCTACTGGGTGCTAACCAATGGGGCCTCTCTAACAGAGGGCAGGCTGGACAACACCTTATAACTTCACAAGATTTTACAATCTTCAGGTTGAGCCAGTTTCACTCTGTGTGTTGTCAGGTATGAGCAAGTAATAATAATATAATAATAACTTTATTCTTATAAAGTGCCTTTAAAGCAGCTTCTCAAGGCGCTTTACATAATAAAACAAGCAAATTTAAAATACAACACTCAGAGGAAAAATAAAATAAACAAAAATAAAATAATAAAAAAGTCAAGTAAAAGCTAACCTAAAAAAATGCGTTTTCAATAAAGATTTGAAATTACTTAAAGACTGTGCATCTCTAATATTTGGAGGGAGAGCATTCCAAAGCCTAGGAGTAGGGATGCACCGATACCACTTTTTAAGGGTCGAGTACGAGTACCGATATTTTTTTCCTGGTACTCGCCGATACCAATACCGATGCCTGTTGTACTGGGGGGGTTCTCGTTTTATGTGGCAATTTTCTAAGAACAACACAATGAGACTAATGAACATATCAGCATCTTTATTTTCAACAACTTAAATACACTTAAAAAAATTAATCATTCTTATTGTGCTTATCACAAATTTTCAAAACCCAAATTTCACAGTTTCCAATAACCTCCAAAGGGCAAAACCAAGGACATATTGAATGTAATTTTTACCTGCCTGTCACAAAGTTGTCAAAGTGCTAAAGAAATCACAGACAACAAGACAATCAAATTTGTCATAAAGTGCCAAAGAAATCACAGAACAAATGTTTAACGTAACACTGAGTAACAATGTAATCACAGCCGAAAGTGTAAAGTGAAATATTAGAGTGTACTATTAAATCTAGCAACACTATAACTGCAGGAAGAGTGTGCATAAGAATTAAGAAATATAAGCTAAGGATATACGTGAGGTATCGGTCTTTGGTATCGGGGTATTTTTACGAGTACGAGTACAAGTACATGAGCTTGGTATCGGTGCATCCCTAGGAGCATAGGATGAGAAAGCCCTATCCCCTACAGTACGCAACCGAGTCTTTGGGACTGCCAATAGACCAGCTTGTGAAGAGCGTAAATGAAGAAGAAGAAGAAGAAGAAGAAGTTTTATTTGTATAGCGCCTTTCCAAAGCTCAAGGTCGCTTTACATGGTACCTTTATAATACATTTAACACTGACGCACAACTTTACAATCACAAAGGACACATATAATCACATTTAGGCGAAGTACATGTTAAACAGATATGTTTTTAACTGTGTCTTGAAAGCAGTCACTGATGAGATATTTCGAAGTGAAAGGGGCAGTGAATTCCATAATGTTGGCGCATTAACACTGAATGACCTTCCACCTACTGTAGATAATCGAAAACGAGGGATGGACAGTAAACCAAGTTCAGTTGATCTGAGAGGGCGTGCAGGACGGTAGGTGAAAAGTAGATCAGACAAATATGGGGGTGCAAGACCGTTTAATGCCTTATATGTTAAAAGCAATACCTTAAAGTGGATACGTGATGAAACAGGTAACCAGTGAAGGTCATGAAGCACCGGAGTGATGTGAGCAGAACGCCTGGTGGAGGTGAGAACTCTTGCTGCTGAGTTTTGGACGTACTGCAATCTTGCAATAAGTTTTTTGGGAAGGCCAAGAAATAAAGCATTGCAATAATCCAGACGTGATGTGATTGATGCATGAATTAAGAGTTCGGCGTCAGCTAAAGTGAGAGATGGTCTTAGACGAGCAATATTTCGAAGATGAAAGAAAGAGTTTTTAACAATGGAAGAAATATGAGAGCCAAAAGACAGAGTTGAGTCAAATAAGACACCGAGGTTGCGAGTCAGTGATGAAGGCTTTATATGGAAACCATCAATATAGAAGGACTGGTCCATCCTTTTGACTGAAACTGGAGAACCAATCACTAATATCTCAGTTTTATTATCATTTAATTTGAGGAAGTTAAGGGACATCCAATGCTTTATGTCCCTGATGCATGCAGTGAGTGAGTCAGGCAGGGATGGTCTATCGGAGCTGGTGGTGAGGTAAATTTGGATGTCATCTGCATAGCAATGGAATTGTAGTCCATGCCTGCGTATGATGCTACCAAGTGGGTGTATGTAGATGATAAACAAGAGTGGACCAAGAACCGAACCTTGAGGAACGCCCCGTGTAAGTAAATTGGTGGCAGAATTATGACCTTGTATGGTGATATAATACATTCTGTCAGTGATATAGGAAATAAGCCAGGAAAGAGCGGAACCAGTGATACCAATATCAGAAAGCCGAGAAATAAGCAATTCATGGCAGACTGTGTCAAAAGCGGCGCTTAGATCAAGGAGCATCAAGATGTTTATTAACCCTGAATCCATCGATGAGAGAATGTCGTTAACCACACGCAGAAGAGCAGTTTCAGTGCTGTGAGATGGGCGAAAACCCGACTGAAAAGGTTCAAAAAGACCATTCATATCCAAATAAGAGCGTAATTGAGAAGCAACAACCTTTTCAAGGATTTTGCTTAAGAATGTTAGGTTTGATATCGGTCTGTAATTGTCCATGTTTAGGTGATCAAGGCCAGGTTTTTTAAGAATGGGAGTCACTGCAGCAGTTTTTAATTCCGCTGGGACAATGGCACGGGCTAAACTACAGTTTATCATGTGAGTTATAAATGGTGCGACCTCGAGGACGCACTTCTTAAGTAGAACGGTAGGTGTAGGATCGAGCCGGCAGGATGTAGAATTTGACTTCACAATTAGGTCACTTATGGCAACAGGAGTAGTCAGAGTAAAAGTAGAGAGAGGGTTTGACAAGTGGGCTGGTCCAGTTATCATTAAGTTTGAGTCGCTTGTATGCTTGTTTTTGGTGATGGAAGAAGTGATAGACATCAATTTGTCTGAAAAGAATTTAGAGAAGCTATTTACAAGCTCAACAGAGCCTGACATAACATGTTGTGGTGGATTTGTTAGTTTGTTAACCATAGCAAAGAGTGATTTGGGTCTGCACGAGGAATTTCTAATAGTGGAGGAGAAATAAGTGGATCTTGCATTGTTAAGGACGGTCCGGTAGTTGTCCGGTAGTTGAGCAGGTGTTCTTTAAAAGCTAAAGAGTGCACAATGAGTCCAGTTTTCCTGTATAGTCTTTCTAGACGGCGACCCTCAGTTTTCATCATCCGAAGTTCAGGAGTGAACCAGGGTGAGGCACGAGTAGATGGAACCAGTCTAGTTTTAACAGGGGCATGCATATCAAGTATTTGAGATACAGCAGATTTCTGATGGATGGTTAGACAGTAGACATTCTGATAAAGTAGAAGCCCTTATAGAAGCAGAAAAAGAAGTTGGGTTAACAGAGTTAATTTTACGATAGGTCAGCATTTTCTTCTGAGGAGACATAGATATTGGAAAATTACAACTGAAATTTATAAGTTTGTGGTCTGAAAGTGCAAAATCAGAGCCGTTAACAAGAATGTTATTCAAGCCAGATGTACATATGAGATCCAGTATGTGGCCTCTGGAGTGAGTGGCAAAAGTTACATTTTGAATCAAGTTGAAACAGTCCAATACTGACATCAACTCTTTGCATTGTGCAGTGTTTTCATGTATGTTAAAATCACCAAGCAAAATAACAGATGAATGACAAGCACAGACTAGAGTAAGTATCTCACTAATATCAGAAAAAAAGTCAGAGGGACTTTTTGGTGGTCGGTAAATTAAGATTACCACCAGTGACGTTTGGCCCGTCATTTTCAGCGCTAAATATTCAAATGTTGTAACATCGTGTAACTCAATCTTGGATATTTTAATAGTCTCACGGCAAACTACAACCAGCCCTCCACCTCTGCGATGAAGACGTAAATGACGCTTGGGTGTGTATAAAGTTAAAAGCGCAGACAAATACTGTGGTGCCAGACCATGCAGTGCACTATATGTGAGCATAAGGATTTTAAAGTCAACTCGGAACCTGACCGGGAGCCCGTGCAAAGACTTTAAAATCGGTGTAATATGCTCATTTCTTCTGATTCCAGTCAAGATCCTAGCAGCAGAATTTTGTACACATTGTAATTTGTTCAATGTGGTTTTAGGAACCCCAGCAAGAAGTGCATTGCAGTAGTCAACGCGAGAAAAAAATATTATTATTATTAAAAAATGAATACTAAGGTGTGAATAAGCCTTTCAGTCACCGAGAGGGGTAACATAGAGCGGAGTCTGGCAATATTTCTGAGATGAAAAAAAGAGTTCTTAATGTACCGACTAGAATCAAGAGTCAATGGACAGACTAGAATCAAATATTGTCAAGTTTCTTTTCGGATTTCACACATCAGTTCTGCTTTTAACTTGAAAAAATGCTTAGTCAACCACGGACACAGGAATCATCTCAAAAATGGCTTTTACTTTCACTCTTCATTAAAGTTGTTACAATCTTGACTTGCAGTTTTTTACTTTCCATTCATGTTACAATACATTGGAACAGATGAACTTCGTATATACATCGTATATACTCTTATTCATAATCGAGTAAAATGTCAACCTGTATATTTTTTATATCAAAATATAAGTTAATCAAGCTTCAAGCAGTCATCCTACCAGCAGCGTCTCGGGTTGATTAGTCACTGATGCGCATCCGATTTCTGTTGTATTTCTTCCTCATACCTTCTAGTTACAAAGTTTTCCCCTTTCTTCAAAAGGAGGCAAGCTGGAAACCCCGCCGGACAAGCGTTGTTCTCACCCCTCCTGTTTCTGCCTGTGTTTGGTCTTTAATGCGCTCTTATGATGAATCAATCTCTATCAGGTGCGCTCACAATTAGAGATCGGCTTTTTCCGACAGATGCCGGATGACGTCATCCGGAAGACGGCGCTCTTCGTGACTTTCCGTAACACCATCTATGACAGTCAATTCGGCATAAACCTCTTTTCTTCATTAATTTCTCAAGTAATATTTACAGTCACATTAATACGTGTTTAACTTCACAAATATAACTCCCATATTTTTTAACTTAGTCTGTGCCTCCAAATCAGAGCCATCTATGTTCAAAATTAGTGAACCAGCCTTACGAAGCTGATGAGGAGTGCCAATAAGCAAGAACTCAGTCTTATCCCTATTGAGACACAAGAAATTTTGAGACATCCATGTTTTTATCTCAGAAATACAATGTGTTAAAAAAGGAACATCCAGATTTTGACCAGGCTTAGAGTGAATATAAATCTGAGTGTCATCTGCATAACAGTGATAATTAAGCCCAAGTGATCTGAGTAGCAGTCCGAGTGGAAATATGTAAATGCTAAATAGTAAGGGGCCAAGAATTGAACCTTGAGGAACACCCGTACGGACAGAGCCAATCTCAGACCGAAAACTGTTCATACAAACAAACTGTTTACGATGCGAGAGGTAAGATCTAAACCAGGTTAAAACAGTCTCAGAAACACCAAAGACAGTTTCCAGACGGTTGAGTAAAAGATTGTGATTAACAGTATCAAAAGCGGTACTAAGATCAAGAAGGATAAGAATAGAAAGAGAACCAGAAGGCTATTAAGGCCTGAGGCTATTAACAGATCATTGGTGACCTTGATCAAAGGCTGTCTCAGTACTATGAAATTTTCGAAAACCAGACTGAAGGGGCTCAAAAAGATTATTTACTGTAAGATGACTTTGTAGCTGCAAAGCCACAACACGTTCCAAATTTTTTTGCCTGAAATGGAAGATTTGATATAGGGCGATAGTTATTTATGTTATCCAACTCTGCATCACGCTTCTTTGGAACAGGTGTTACAGCAGCAGTTTTCAATGCTGCTGGAACAACAACAGAACACAAAGATTCATTGACAATGCCAAGAACAACTGGGCACAATGAGTCAAAACAGGATTTAAACAGGCTTGTAGGGAGGGGATCAAGTAAGCAAGTGGTAACTTTCATACCTGTTACCACCCTAGTGAGCAGCTCAGAGTCAACAGGTCAACACACCTGATTTGAAACAGGCAGAGAGGTACCAACATTAGCTGTAAGAAGCCTGTTTATAGTATGTAATAGATTTCTTGGATTACTTAGATTATTATCTATTATCTGGGAAAAATAAACAGATCTGGTAGGGGAAGGTACCGCCTTTTTCGCCTCTGATTGGCTAGAAGGGCTCTCCTCCGATTGGTTCCCTCTTCACATCTGCACTAAAACCTACCCTTCGTTTTTCAGATAACGTTACCGAGGTCCACACACAAAATACTGTGGCAAACACAGTAGCTTAGCTCCCCAAAATGGGGAATGGCAGAAAAAGTTTGAGAAACACTGCGTTAAACCGAGGTTCTGACTCTCTGTGGTCATTAAAAATCCCATGGCAGTTCTCATAAAAAGAGAAGGGGTGCAACCCCAGTGTCCTGGCCACCTTCCACCCATTGGCCAGTGCCAATCATGGCCTCCTAATAACCCCTAATAATGCTGCACACTGGTGGTGGTTGAGGAGAAATTCCCTGATATAATTGTAAAGCGCTTTGGGTGTACAGTACTACATATGAAAGCGCTCTATAAGTGCCTCATTCTTTCATTCAATCATTCATTCATTCATTCAAGAAAGACCAAAGCACCCCGATAGCACCCCCAAAGATAATTTCTGGAAGCAATTATATTCAGGCTATATTGTTTGGAAGACCTGAACCGCATGGTGAAGAAAAAAAAGGAAAACATATCTTGTTTTTTTGAGATATTAAGTCGTTATTTTAACATAATATCTCGTTATTTTGATATAATATCTTGTTATTTCAACATAATATCTTGTTATTTCGACATAACTCATAAGGGGACATTCTAATCTGCATTAAACCACATTAAGCGTTCTCATAATAGTTTTCTATGGGAGGAAAATGCTTAATGTGTAATTAAACAGATTGCGTTCAGATTCTGGTCTCATCTGATTTTTTGTGCATAACCTACTTTATTATGATTTTAGTATCATAATGATTAATAAATGCCCGCACAATTATCCATGAACTTGATAAATGTTGCAGATATGTTGTACTATGCGCAAACAAATGCCTTTCAACTTATGTGTGCAAAATCCAGAATTAAATGAATGTTTAGCATTTTGTAGAAATAGAGAGTCTTTAGGCCTACTATACGTGTTGTAGCCATTAAATTAGTGCATTTAGTTTCATATTTGTTCAAATATTATAATGTTATTTTTTTCCATCTATGTTGATTATGAAAAGTGAACTGCATGAGTAAGATAGGATCTGCTATATATTGGGAGACATGGAGTGGGTCAGACATGATTTTGACCACTTCATTAAGTTTTGTTTTGTAGAAAGCCATTCTTTAAAGTGAATTTCGTTTTGTATAAATTGTATCTTAATTTTAATAAAATTTTCATCAGCCAATTGCCTGGATTTAATAAATATGAAGCAAATATAGCAGACAATATAATCATGACATGCAGGCGCCGGGAGCACGTCTCATCATAAATAAACCGAAACTCAGCGTATGCCTCACAAACATGAGAAATATATCTATAGAAAGCTTGAAATCTCTTTAAACGAAACAATTCAAAACTGAAAGAAATAGGCTACTCTCTGATTATGTAATCCATTATGTGCATTTCTCTCTATAGGTGCGTTCACTATGGAGATAGCGATTGTCAACTTCATCTTTGCAGCCGACACTGACACAGAAAACACTAGTTTATTAATAAAAATTAATGCACGCGTGTCACTGGATTTACAAATGCACATCTTGCTTGTTGCACGCACACGTTATGTCGAAATAACGAGATATTATGTTGAAATAACATTATTAATAATAATAAATCTTTACGAATATTTGATTGAATGTCAAATGTTGTGCTTGTCCAATTTAATAAAATTAAAACTGTAATTGTGATAATTAAAATAATTGAATATTAAATATTGTGTGGCCAAGTTTTTCTCATTTATTAATAGTAGCCTATTTATATATAATATATTGTGACGCTGGTAATGTGGTGCGGTAGAAGCACGGGAAGGAGGCTGGATCCAAACGCAGTGTACAGGCTTTATTTAGACAAACTACAAACTTAGACAAAGACTCAGACTGGAATACAGGACTCAGAATCAGAAGCGACCAACGTTGACATCAAACATTCAACAACTCACAAAGACAGGGCAGGAACACATGGCTTAAATAATCAAGGACAAACGAGCTAACAAGGGTGCGTCGGGAATAACGAGAAACACCTGGGAGAAGTAAAAGACAGGTCAGGAAATCAGACCCGTCGCCAGACCTCAGTCTTAAGGGGGGCATGTGAAATGCATGGGGGGGCACAATTATTATTAGCCTACAGCCTACGTATATTTATAATAATCAACTCTAGTCGCGCAGCACGTAATCATCACTTTTAAACATATAACCAACCGCAATATGACCAGGTCGCCTATAGCCTACACCACATTACATAGAAGCAATGTTATGAATATCCATAAAACGCTTGACTATACAACATATTAGATGTAACACCAGAAGCATCTCTCAAAGATTGCATTTTAAAGCAGTCAACAGAGAGATATGCATTGCCATGAGACATACACACGCACGCACATACACTCGCACAGAGACTTTGAATCTACCGGTACTTTGAGTGGAGGCAGCGCTGTCCTCTCTCCAGTCCCTCCTGTCAGTACAGCGGGAGGCGTCGTTTCTCCGAGCAGAACCTCCTCATCGAAGTAATCTTCCACTCGGAAGAAACTGAAGCGAGTATGCCGGGGAAACCTCGTTTTGAAACAGCTTTCAAAAATGCGCGGTAACTGTTGAGCGGCTTAGTTGTATGTCACGTAGCCTACATAGCCTAACGTTATTTTTAGTAAGGCCGTGATAGGCTGTTGCAGTGTAGATTCACATCAATCAAATAAAATCACACCATTGTTTCTTTATATTTTTAACGTTTTAATGATAAAGAATGCAACACAAAATTAGCAACTATGATAATATTAAAATTAAATTATCTGTGCCTCAAGTGGGGGGGCACAAGCATTTTTTGGGGCGGGCCCGGCCCCCTATGGCCTGCCCATAGCGACGGGTCTGCAGGAAATCACTGAACATGAAAAGACAAGACACAAAACCCACATTATGAAATAACCCCCCCCTTAAGGGCGGCTCCTGACGCCCAACAAAACAAAAAAAACCAATAAAGTTCAGGTGAAGCACAGACGGTCTTGGGGGAGGGATGGAGGGCCAGGCCCATGCAGGGGAACGGACCCTGGGCATAGACAAGGCGGGCCTGGGCCGTGGAGCGTGGGCGGACCTGACTGAACAGGCGGCCAGGGCGGAGCAAGACGAGGCGGAGGCCAGGGCGGAGCAAGACGAAGCGGAGGCCAGGGCTGAGCAAGACGAAGCGGAGGCCAGGGCGGAGCAGGATGAGGCGAAGGCCAGGGTGGTGAAGCCCCTGCAGACGACCATGGCGGCGCAGCCTTCATGGTCTCCTCACCGGACCCTTGGCCCCCCCCCAAAAAATACTTGGGGAAATCCACGTGTTTAGGAAAGGCCTCCTGGAGTTTAAAGGGCGCAGGCAGGGCGAGGCGCAGAGGCGGGGCCGGCAGGGCGAGAAGTCTGGGTACGCTCACTGGAGCCTGAGTAGCCGAGCGAGTCCTCCTTCTCCTTCTGCGACGGCGCCTCACTGGGCTTGACTCGGTAGACTCACTTGACTCGGTAGACTCACTTGACTCGGTAGACTCACTCGATTCGGCAGGGGTCACATGAGGCGCAGACTCGGCGGGCTCGTCTGGGCTCACGTGAAGCTCAGGTTCGTCAAGGCAGACGTTAAACTCAGGTCCGTCAAGGCTGACGCGAAGCTCGGGTTCGTCAGGGCTGACGTGGAGCGTGGGCTCGGCTGGACTGTCGCGAGGTGCAGGCTCGTCAGGGCTCACGTGAAATGCATGCTCGTCGGGGCTCACATGAAATGCATGCTCGTCGGGGCTCACGTGAAATGCATGCTCGTCGGGGCTAACGTGAAGCTCGGGTTCTTCGAGGCTGACGTGAAGCAACGGCTCGTCGAGGCTGACGAGGAGCTCGGGTTCGTCAGGGCTGCAGTGAAGAGTGAGTTCGTCGGCGCTGCAGTGAAGAGCGGGCTCGGCAGGGCTGGACCGGACCAGCGGCAAAGACGACAACGAGGGCGTCGCGGGTAATGTGAACTCGGGAGGTGTCGAGTAGAACAAGCCTGTAATGGAGAAGAGGTCTTCCAAGGAACAAGCCTGAGCGATATATCGGTCAAGAGTCCAGTTGGTAAGGTCCCGCGGCATCCATCGGGCGATCTCATAATCCAGCCCGTTCCAAAACAGGCCCATGAGCTGGATATCATCTAGCACTCCCAGATGGCAAATGGACAGAAAATCCTTCGCGTACCTTTGGACGGACTGGCCCTCTTGCAATAACGTCGACAGGTATTCTCCCAGAGCCCGGTTGCTGACAACTGCTGGATCCATTTCGTGGTGAGTTGTTCTGTGACGCTGGTAATGTGGTGCGGTAGAAGCACGGGAAGGAGGCTGGATCCAAACGCAGTGTACAGGCTTTATTTAGACAAACTACAAACTTAGACAAAGACTCAGACTGGAATACAGAACTCAGAATCAGAAGCGACCAACGTTGACATCAAACATTCAACAACTCACAAAGACATGGCAGGAACACATGGCTTAAATAATCAAGGACAAACGAGCTAACAAGGGGGCGTCGGGAATAACGAGAAACACCTGGGAGAAGTAAAAGACAGGTCAGGAAATTACTGAAAATGAAAAGACAAGACACAAAACCCACATCATGACATATATACAGTGTATATATATATATATATATATATATAATTGCGCAGTTCCCCTTGTCAAAGTTCTAGCACCCCCTCAGCACCTGCAATTCTGTGGCGCTGGGGTTTTTACCTGGGGTAAAAACGTGCGCTCTATGTCCACGTGAGTCTCAAGACCGCCGAATCCTGGATCTATCTCAGGGCTATTCAGTTCTGTTCCTGGAGGGCCATGACCAGCAGAGTTCAGTTCCAACCCTAATTAAACACACCAGAACCATCCAATCTAGGTCTTTAGGATGACTTGATTATTACAGGCACAGGTGTGTTTGATTAGGATTGGAACTGAATCTACTGGTCGTGGCCCTCCAGGAAAGGAATTGAATACCCCTGATCTTATTTTTGCCGGCACCCTGCCAAAAAAAATTCAACGCCAGGTCCAGTACTCGTGATGCATGCCCTTTCGGTCAGCCGTATGCTGGAGCTAGGCCATATGCCCATATATGGTGATTCCCTGGTGGTAATGTCATACGATGTATTGTCCATGATGCAGTTTCAATAATGGTAAACCTTCCGCAGGGACTTTTTTACATGTGTGGCACTTCCCGGATGTAAGTCCATGTGATGTATTCTCCACATACTAACCTCCCCTTCGGGTAGGATGTGGAGTCCGTAGTGTTCTTGCTTTCACAACAGTAACCATGATGTTCTGTTCAGGTTTCTAAATCATAGTGTTTTGTTTTTGAGTTTGTGTTTAATAAAATTGTAACTGTCTGCGTAAAGATCTCAAGGGTCTCACCGGACCCTTGGCCCCCCCCCAAAAAATACTTGGGGAAATCCACGTGTTTAGGAAAGGCCTCCTGGAGTTTAAAGGGCGCAGGCAGGGCGAGGCGCAGAGGCGGGGCCGGCAGGGCGAGAAGTCTGGGTACGCTCACTGGAGCCTGAGTAGCCGAGCGAGTCCTCCTTCTCCTTCTGCGACGGCGCCTCACTGGGCTTGACTCGGTAGACTCACTTGACTCGGTAGACTCACTTGACTCGGTAGACTCACTTGACTCGGTAGACTCACTTGACTCGGTAGACTCACTCGATTCGGCAGGGGTCACATGAGGCGCAGACTCGGCGGGCTCGTCTGGGCTCACGTGAAGCTCAGGTTCGTCAAGGCAGACGTTAAACTCAGGTCCGTCAAGGCTGACGCGAAGCTCGGGTTCGTCAGGGCTGACGTGGAGCGCGGGCTCGGCTGGACTGTCGCGAGGTGCAGGCTCGTCAGGGCTCACGTGAAATGCATGCTCGTCGGGGCTCACATGAAATGCATGCTCGTCGGGGCTCACGTGAAATGCATGCTCGTCGGGGCTAACGTGAAGCTCGGGTTCTTCGAGGCTGACGTGAAGCAACGGCTCGTCGAGGCTGACGAGGAGCTCGGGTTCGTCAGGGCTGCAGTGAAGAGTGAGTTCGTCGGCGCTGCAGTGAAGAGCGGGCTCGGCAGGGCTGGACCGGACCAGCGGCGAAGACGACAACGAGGGCGTCGCGGGTAATGTGAACTCGGGAGGTGTCGAGTAGAACAAGCCTGTAATGGAGAAGAGGTCTTCCAAGGAACAAGCCTGAGCGATATATCGGTCAAGAGTCCAGTTGGTAAGGTCCCGCGGCATCCATCGGGCGATCTCATAATCCAGCCCGTTCCAAAACAGGCCCATGAGCTGGATATCATCTAGCACTCCCAGATGGCAAATGGACAGAAAATCCTTCGCGTACCTTTGGACGGACTGGCCCTCTTGCAATAACGTCGACAGGTATTCTCCCAGAGCCCGGTTGCTGACAACTGCTGGATCCATTTCGTGGTGAGTTGTTCTGTGACGCTGGTAATGTGGTGCGGTAGAAGCACGGGAAGGAGGCTGGATCCAAACGCAGTGTACAGGCTTTATTTAGACAAACTACAAACTTAGACAAAGACTCAGACTGGAATACAGAACTCAGAATCAGAAGCGACCAACGTTGACATCAAACATTCAACAACTCACAAAGACATGGCAGGAACACATGGCTTAAATAATCAAGGACAAACGAGCTAACAAGGGGGCGTCGGGAATAACGAGAAACACCTGGGAGAAGTAAAAGACAGGTCAGGAAATCACTGAAAATGAAAAGACAAGACACAAAACCCACATCATGACATATATACAGTGTATATATATATATATATATATATATATATATATATATAATTGCGCAGTTCCCCTTGTCAATGTTCTAGCAACCCCTCAGCACCTGCAATTCTGTGGCGCTGGGGTTTTTACCTGGGGTAAAAACGTGCGCTCTATGTCCACGTGAGTCTCAAGACCGCCGAATCCTGGATCTATCTCAGGGCTATTCAGTTCTGTTCCTGGAGGGCCATGACCAGCAGAGTTCAGTTCCAACCCTAATTAAACACACCAGAACCATCCAATCTAGGTCTTTAGGATGACTTGATTATTACAGGCACAGGTGTGTTTGATTAGGATTGGAACTGAATCTACTGGTCGTGGCCCTCCAGGAAAGGAATTGAATACCCCTGATCTTATTTTTGCCGGCACCCTGCCAAAAAAAATTCAACGCCAGGTCCAGTACTCGTGATGCATGCCCTTTCGGTCAGCCGTATGCTGGAGCTAGGCCATATGCCCATATATGGTGATTCCCTGGTGGTAATGTCATACGATGTATTGTCCATGATGCAGTTTCAATAATGGTAAACCTTCCGCAGGGACTTTTTTACATGTGTGGCACTTCCCGGATGTAAGTCCATGTGATGTATTCTCCACATACTAGCCTCCCCTTCGGGTAGGATGTGGAGTCCGTAGTGTTCTTGCTTTCACAACAGTAACCATGATGTTCTGTTCAGGTTTCTAAATCATAGTGTTTTGTTTTTGAGTTTGTGTTTAATAAAATTGTAACTGTCTGCGTAAAGATCCTACTCATCTCATCATTGCTGCAACCGCCCGTGACACACATATTGTTCTCATCAATGATGGTTGTGGCACTGCAGTGTATATTTAATTAAGAAAACTTTCAACAAGTCAGAAACATGCAGGTGTATATCATGAAAACGCTAACCCTAACACTCATTAAAATGCCCTAAAAGTATATTCCTTATGTATTAACAAAATTTGTATTGATGTGTGAAAATATATGACTAAACTTAAAACATAATCCTGTTGGGAGTTATTTCAATCCATGTTTTATAATATGAGGTGAATTCCCTCAGGTACCGATAAAACATTTTATGTCTTCAGAAATTAGTTGTTGAGCATGGTTAGTCTAACAATGAACAGATTTAGTGAAGCAGCACTCCTGTCTGATGTTCGTGCCTTTATATCTTGATCAGATGCAAGGGTGGAGGATATGAAAGAAGAGCCCAAAACGAAAAATGCTGAACCAGGAGAACTAGGAGAACCAGGAGAACCAGAAGAACTAGGAGAACCAGAAGAACTAGGAGAACCAGAAGAACCAGGAGAACCAGAAGAACTAGGAGAACCAGAAGAACTAGGAGAACCAGAAGAACTAGGAGAACTAGGAGAACCAGAAGAACTAGGAGAACCAGAAGAACTAGGAGAACCAGAAGAACTAGGAGAACCAGAAGAACTAGGAGAACCAGAAGAACCAGGAGAACCAGAAGAACTAGGAGAACCAGAAGAACTAGGAGAACCAGAAGAACCAGGAGAACCAGAAGAACTAGGAGAACCAGAAGAACTAGGAGAACCAGAAGAACCAGGAGAACCAGAAGAACCAGGAGAACTAGGAGAACCAGGAGAACCAGAAGAACCAGGAGAACCAGGAGAACTAGGAGAACCAGTAGAACCAGAAGAACCAGGAGAACCAGGAGAACCAGAAGAACCAGGAGAACCAGGAGAACTAGGAGAACCAGGAGAACCAGAAGAACCAGGAGAACCAGGAGAACTAGGAGAACCAGGAGAACCAGAAGAACCAGGAGAACCAGGAGAACCAGGAGAAGCAGACAGAGCAGAGGTGATGGGATTTGAATTGATTTATCATTTAACAAAAATGCAGTTTTGTTGCAGTTATGCTGAAATGTTTGTAAAGTGGAGTGAAAGTTATATATTGAATGACTGCAAATAGTGGGTTTTTTATCCTTATTCCATATTTTTCCTCTGACTTTCTTTTTCAACAGTGTGGTGGAGCTCATGATAAACCACAAATGGAAGGTAAGGATAGAGAAGCCAACTGACAATTTAACATTCATTCTAGATTTCATTCTGTCCACTGTTTTATGGCACAGTAAATTGTTTAATTTCCTAGCAATGTTCTGAGGTGGTTAGAGTATCCAAAAACTGTACTCAAGTAAATGTACTTTGTTTCTACCCACCTCTGGCAATGTTATTATAAAAATAAAGATTATTTCTTTGCAATGAACCAAGAGTTTCTAAAGAACCTACAAAGAATCCAGAGGTCATGTTCTTTTCACACAATGAACATTTTCAATCAGATTGTTAAAAAAGTTGAAAATACTTTTTTGTTCTTTTTCCTTGGTTGGTAGCTAATTAGCAAATATTAACATTCTTTATTTAATGGTGGTGTCATGTTGAATTATTTCTTACAGTTTCTTAAGATCTTGACAACTTAATACGCACCAGTGTTTGATACTCGCTCATGAATGTTTAGATAGTCTGTTAATATATGCTCTGGATATTTTCTCAGTGTCTGTTGTGAAGGGACTTCTGAGGATGCTTGTGCTGAACAGGCCAGAGACTGATACAAAAACTCTGGCAAAGATTATACTGAGTGAAGTCCCTCCTGAATCACAGCTCCAGCACGGGGAAACAATCAAAGATTCTCTGGAAATGTGCAGCCCTGGTCCCCACATGGTTCTTTGGGTGGCCCCATTAATGTATAACAAGAAAGATCAAGAAGCATTTGAAGAAATCTATAAGTTTATGGGAACCAATTCCAGTAAATATATCATGATTGTCTTCACCTGTAAGGGTCTTCCCAGAAAAAAAGAAAAGCAAAAGGCAATGGAGGATTATGCAGACATAAAAAATTATCATTTTCTTGACATTAGTGCAGACTTGTTTGTCCAGGTAAAAGAACTTGTTACAAAATTGTGGAAGACTGTAAATCAGAACGATGAGCTCAAAAGGCCATATTATGTCAGGAAACCACGAAAAAGAAAACTTGAGAAAACTGAGGCCTCAGATGAGAAAGAAGCCAGTAAAAGAAAAACTTCATCAAATCATCAAAAGAACAGATAGAGATCGACATAAGATTCAGAATGTACTTCAGATTTGACTTGAAGTCAACCTGACAATAATTAGAGTAAAAGCTTGATAAAGATTTAAAGTCTCATGGAGAAAAGAGAAACAACTTTGTGTGATAAATTGGAACAACTTTTAGTTAATGTACATTCAGATGGTAAAAAATATTAAAATCTGATTCATATTTTTTCATATATATTCTTATTGGATTATACACCAACTCCTGATCTTTTAAGTATTATAAAATGTCTATTGTGTGATATATTTGATTGAAATTTCAAAACCTGCAAAGTGCTAATTGTGAGATCCCTGCTATAGTTGACGCGTAGTCTAATTGGTAATCAACCAAAGGTGACTCACCATTGCAACTGCCTTTGTAATTGTGTATTTAGCGGCTTCAAAATAAAAACTCTTCCTGCATGTAGTATTTTCTACTCTTTATTTTATCACCATTTATTTTATCATTTTTTACATACACCAACAAAAACATGTTTTCTAATAAGAAAACATTTAATAATTGGAAAATACTATAGGCATTTATTTAATCATATCACTTCTGTGTTATCCCTATATTTTTAAGATATAATAAAGCTTCACAATTATCCTGTTTGAACTAACAGAGGAACCATGGTATTAGCTTACTGATCTATCAAACGCCGTTTTAGACTGATATTACATATGTCAAAAGTACAATTTTGGAAGAAGAATTTTTATTGATTTATTATCAGCTTTTATATGCGTGAATATACAAGGCTTAAAAAGAAGACATTAGTGTGATCACATTTCTTATAAAAGAGAGCAGATTTCAAGTCATTCCATTTCACAGCCCAGGGAAGAGGTAGAACTTTTTAGACAATGTTGTTCTGTCTTTGCATGGCATTTGACATGGATGATTATCCTTAAACTTCTTAAGGACCTGTTTAAAAAAATAAACAAATAAGACAAAATTAAAACTAACTACACATACTAACATAGTCACCTAAAAATGTTATTCCTTTATTATAGTCTTTTCTTTGTATTGGACTTAAGATCTTTGTTATAGATAGTGGCATGCAGGGAAATACTAAGACAACACTAAACAACAAATCAAAGTAGTTCATAGTGACATTGCCTTTCTGAAAAGCTCCTCAATGTCATCCTTATAAGCATGATGATTAAATATTTCCACTATATCCTGGATGAAATCTGAGCCTCTCTCGGGATTCCTGTAGGACACAGTCTCTGAAAAAAGAATACACATTTCTGCATGACAGCTTAGATGGACCCAAATAGAAAAGTACTAAAAATCAGTGCATTAAAAACTAAGTAATAGAAATGCATGAAGGTTACTTAATTAAGGTTATGTTGTTCTTTGTTGACCATATACTATATATTATTTAGTGGAATGTTATAATATATTCTAAATGTTTGTTACCTGGAGTAGAGGATCTCAGGCAGCAGAAGTCCCTCTCAATGTGCTCTTTTTTTGGCACACTGTCCTGGACATCCACACATCCATCATTATCTGTAACATGAGACACAACCAATCAGGGCAACATCTGCTTTTAGTGTGCGTCATCATACTCTGCTGAGAGCTGTAAAAGAAGAGTTTAAAATCCAGTTTCAGAGGTCATGCACATGATGTGACACATTGGGCCCTATTTTAACGATCTCAGCGCATGGTTTAAAGCGCAAGTGCACTTAGGTCATGTCCGAATGCACTTTTGCTAGTTTAACGACGGGGAAAATGGTCGACGCTCCCGGCGCAGGGTCTTAAATGGTCGTCCCTATTCCGCTAATGAGTAATAGGTGTGTTTTGGGGGGTCAATAGGGCTGAATTGACTGAATTAAAGGGCAATACATTTTCTGCCTCAGTCTCCCAATTGATTCTAAGAAGTAATTTGCCGAGATGTCCAAAACAGTGTATAGAGTATGAACATGCATCATTTCAGAACGTGTCACTTCCTGTTAATCTGGAACTTACCACCCCGACACGACTGGATAAGGATGATTTTGGGTTTGTCTCGCAGTCCAGCACAGTTTGAAGTGTTCAAGCATTTATAAATTTCATCTATGGAGAAAATGTCCTCTACCCCATCAGAATTCACTATGCTGGAAACTCCACAGATTCCAGTGGCGTCTCCATGTGACATGAACACCACGAAGCAGCTGTCTGATTGGGTGTGCTCCTTTCGCTGGGCGAAGTCTCGCATGGCAACACTCATACCCTGGGCATCAAACGGTCAACAACACACTGCATGATTCTGTTCAGCTGTTCATATTGTACACATATGCATAAACATCTAACACAGGTACCTGTGCCGTGAGGTCTCTGAGCGTCACCACGCTGTAACCAAGACCCTTCAGCAGTCTCTCCATACTCAACTCATCCTTGTCTGCCCCAACACGGTCATTTCCATATTCAAACTCAAAATTGTTAATTAGGAGCGCTTGACGTTTTCTGTAAATGGACTTGTCCTTCATTGGGTAAATCTTGAGACAGAAGAGGAAGAGGGATTCAAAACAAATTCAGGACAATTGATATTGAGTCTTTTTATGACACCCCTTACAAAAAATAAGTATATGGCATGTTCATTTTATGAGGTATACTTAAATAAATTTGGTTAAGTAAAGGCTGCACCCGAAATCGGTTATTATTAGTAGGCTAGATGAAAAACAGAATGTGACCAAAGTAGTATGTCCGAATACACAGTACTCATAAAAGAGCAGGCAATAGGCCCCAGATGACCTACTTCTTCCAAGTGTGCATATATTTGACACTTTACTATCCCATGATGCCACAGGAGAGGATTTGTAAATGGCAGGTAGGTCACATAATAATGGCAACACGGCAAATGTAGTACGCCCGAATGACATTCATTCGACACACATTCATACTATATAGAACATACTTTTCAGCGGTCGTGAAGTAATTACTTATTGAAAATAAGTCCCTACTCGATGCAGCCCAAGTTTTTCGCTTGTCACTTGTTTCTGCATCTTCTTCACGTGTTTTAATCAGGAGATTCTGTACTCTTTCAGAAGATGTGTAATAGCGCCTCCTACTGTATAACAGTGATAACATATATGTTATGAAAATATACTTTCTTATTTTTCGTTTAAAAAGTATACTTATAGCACACTTGAAAAAACTTTTTTGTAAGGGATTGTTACACATACAGCAATTTAATGATGCAAAGTGAGTCCACATATTGTATCAAAGTAGAGGTCAATCTTAGAATCTTTTTAGGCCGTTTTAATGCCTTTGAAAATACTTACATCATCTGTCTTATTTAGAAGCTTCTGTTTAAATTCAGGTTTGCATGGCACAAGAGAATCTTCAGTTATCTATTCAGAAATAACAGAATTTAAATACTTTTGTAAGACACAAAATTAAACAGAATCCCTTTTGGTTTAATAAATCAACCAAAAGTTCAGAAAGCTTTGGACAATCCACATATGCGGTGTATCTACCACTGTCGGCCCATGGCCATCGCTGCAGGCGTGCACAGGCCCCTTCCACTCGCTCCGGCAGCGCCAGCAGAAGTTGTACGTCTGTTTCTTGGTGGCTGTGCAGATAGTGCAGTGTACACACAGGTTTTTCTCATTTTGTCTTTCCACAAAGGACATGCACCCTGGACACTTCAGAAACGGTAATCAAACAGGGGTTTGGATTATTGTGTGACAGAGTACAGTATAGGCATGATGTGGTTATTTTGCAAACTGTACACTGTAAGACAAACACAACCTCAGATACTTCAATCTCCTGAGATATGGACACCACAAACACACACTTTATTTTATAAAGAGGAAGGTGGATCCTTTACAGGATCTCCATCCAAACTACCTCCTGTGTCCCTGTTTATTCAAATTCCCATTGTTAGCTCATTTTTAAAGGGCTCGGGGCGATTCTGTAGTACGGCCTGTGATGCTGAATTGTCTTTTAGATTTTCTAAGCTCAGGTATGCTTCTTTTATTCTGTACTTCGGAGCATTTGATGTTTTGTACTGATTATCTTTTTGAATTGATTATGTTATTGGCATGAAACCTTTACCTGATTATTGTTAAAAGTGTATATTTTGATTTATTCTGAATTACTCTGAAATTATTCACTTTAGTAGATTACGTTAAGTCCATAACACCACAATTGACCCTTCGCTAAGCCACGCCCGAAAACCGCCACTGGCCAACAGGATTAACAAAAACACCTATTGCTTGGAAGTTGGAAATAATGATGGTTCTTTGTTCATAATGCACATGTTTTAATGTAAAATAAGACGTTTAAAGACAAGACGGAGGCTCACTGACATACTTTAAAATATATTTCAGCATTTTGTTAATCGACGGCCTACTAACGTTTCCCCTGACTGAATAACTTAACCAATCCGATCGTGGCTCTCCCGGTGTTATTCCACAAGAGTTATGGATAAACTGTTTGATTTATAATTATTAGATTAGTTTCACTTACCCTGCTGTGCACGAATTCCTCTGTTCCTCGATTTGTGTGTTTCTCATGTGAATGGTCGGCGTATGAGGCGCTGCTGATGCGACTATAGGCTTTAGCTTCAATTTTTATGAAATTATTCTCTAATCGGTTGCACATTATGTCGTGGATATATCCCTCGAATGCATACTGCAGTCCCTTTAGTCTTGCTCTCTCAGATATTTCACATGTTCGCCAACATTTACTAATTATCTCATTGGGAATGTCTGAAACCGGTGCACACACACTGTAATAGACGTGCTAGACGCGAAAGCTTGACAGGCGTAGCAACAGTAACTAAGGAGGGCGGGGCTTAGCGAAGGGTCAATTATACGCTCAGGTTAGTAAATGGACTGAAATCCAGAACACACCGACTGGATTTTCAGAGATCCAACTAACACATCGACAATAGTCATGTATACTTCCCAGCAAGCAGTTTTGCGTTTACCCTGATGTCTAGGCTCAAACAAGGCAACATTTGGGCTGTCAGTGAAAGTTTAATAGGCGTCTAAACCATCACCCTAGAATAGTCTAGTCATCAATTAGCTAAAGAAATGAAATGAGTGAAGAAATGAAACCAAACACCCTGTAATCACTGTTGACTTTGCTTACATGATGGAATATCAAACATCTCACAAGTTATTTTGGCAAAAAACGACATGTAACCAAATTCAAGGTTATTTTGTCTAGAACTTCAACCTCTGATTATTGTAATATTATTCTAACTATTGTAAGTGTACGTGGGAAACCATGGCATGATTATACATAGTTACCATTAGAAGTAGTTAAGTTGGTCAGCTTGGTTCTATGGTAATGGTCATGGCCTCTGGTTAGATATAGTCTTATCTTAATTAAGTGTGTTCGGATCTATGAGGACTAAATAATATATTCTAGACTGAGCAAAGTGGAGTACAGCCGTCTAGGATATTAGTCAATCGCCTCTGTCTAATGGCCGAGACTGACGAGCTTGTGTTATAGGATCGTATACCCAGCCGGTGCGAGACTCGAAGTGTCATAGGAATCCGGATGAACGACTGTAATTTCAATAAAGAGTTAAATAGAATAACCAAATGCATAGCTAAACTATTATATAAATGAAAAAATAACAAATTGGCATTCTAACCTAAATTTGAGGTCGAGATAAAATGGAATTGGATAAAAATTATTTGGAATTAAATTACTTTGCCACACTGAAAAGACAGAACGTGCAGGAACCCGATTGTGTTGGGCCGATTACAACACAAACTAAATTTTGCATACTTTAAAGGGTTCACCCAACGGTCAAACACACTGAAAGTGATTGGAGACACTAATGAATGTGTAATTTGATTTTTTTTGGTAAACTATTCCTGTAAGGGAGCACTGGTTATCTAATGTAGATTCAGGAAAAATAGATTACAGCTTTGAATGTGCACAGCTTTTCAGCAGTGAGAAGAGAGAGGTTCTCCTCTAGGAAATCCCTCTGTCGGCTCGTCAGATCTATCAGTCGACAGATGTCCTGGTAAGACAGCTTCACTCCACAGGTTTTCTGCTGGTCCACATAAGGACAGGTGAACTCAGTCTGGCCCTAAAATATGAGAACTGGTTAAAGGCAGCACTGGAATCAGTAATTGTCAGGAAGTATGTACACAAAGTGTAACAGTAAACTACCTGTTTAATATAATACTTGAAGCAAGCGATGATATAATGTGCTGGCCTTTGATGACCACAAGGCAATGTCACTGCTGAAACAGAAGTTCATTTCAAAGTTTGATTACTTTCATGCATGATTACACTACGGCACAAGCATTCTGCTTCTTTGTGTGATTCATGCACTAATCTAAATCTTTTTTTTCTTTTACCTGCCAAGTAAGATATGTCAAAACATTTATGAAACATGTTAAAATTAAACATGCTGTTTCAGTTATGGCAGTCACTAAATAATATAACACAATATACCTTGCTAGCTGTTAGTTTATTGGGTAGGGTTAAAACTTCACTCACCAACATCTTTTCCAGTTGATACTCTTCCTTCAGATTTATGATCATCTGAATTTCGCGTTTGTGTTTTGTGTATACCTTATTTCAAAAGAAATAATATTCAGTTTTCTGAATTTAAATAGACTTGTAAATATGGTAACACTTTATTTCGATAGTCCACTTTAGACATTTTACTAACTATAAGTAACTTTGCAGCTACATGTCAACTAACTGTCATTAGAGTATTAGTAGACTGTCTGCTTAATATCTGCTAACATTTTATTTTGTTGGTTCCCCAACAGATATTCTACTGACTATAAGTAACTTAGCAACTACAAGTCAACTTGTTCTCCTAACCCGAACCCTAACACCTAACCCTAACCTAACAGTCTACTACAGCCTACTAATACTCTAATTACAGTTAGTTGACATGTAGTTGCTCGCTCAATATCACATATTTTACATACATGCTTTCTTTGCATCAATTATCTTTATAGATAAAAACAACGGTGAAAAAACAAATCTTAATAATTGTGATTGATTTACATTTTTAACTGTAGTTAACACAAACAATTTAATATAGCTAAGTTTATTTTACACGTAGTAAAATACTGTATTATAAACACCAGACAGATAATGATTTATGAAACAGATGCTCTTTATCTCACTTGCACAAAATAAATGCAGTAATAACATAGAAACGCATAGGTGAAATACATTGAAAATGATATGCATTTAAATTACAGACTAAAACATAAAGAGTTAGCAATAATAATGTTACCAAATAAAGTAATGCCGACTACAGACCCGGGTGTTTTGGGTCGGGTTGATTAAGTCATCCCTTCGGATCTTCTGCCCGTACCGCAGCGGCAACGGGGAATGCACGAAAGCTGACTTTGTTGTAACGTGACGAAACGTAACGACACACAACAATGAAGTGCTGAGGCTGTCACCCTCAGAAAGGCAAGTCCCCTCTCCTGAATCCTAAAAATTGTGTGCAGCATGAGTCCAAGACAATCTTCTGCTCGTGAACAGTTGTATTTCATTCATTAATCTGACTGTGCATCCGTGCATTTAAATGCCATTTGCTCGTGTGATAGTAATATATATCTTAGTAGTATTTTAAGCAGGGCCGGATTCAGCCAGCCCCACTAGGGGGTGCAGGTAGAATATCAGGGGGGGGCAAGTCATTTAACGGAACATTTAAATTTGACAAATATAATGATTTGATTTATATTGTGATATACCTGTATATCGATATGGCCAGAAATGAAAAAATATATTGTGAAATGAAAAAATCCTATATCGCCCAGCTCTAATCTATCAGCTCCTATGATCCATTTGATTTGTCTTATAGGTTTTATGTTGGATGCCCTTCCTGACACTGAGAACTGCATTTACCCGGGCGTGGGACCGGCACAAATAGGACACTGGCTTGTGCCCTGTTGAGGCTGCATTTATCTTTTTTTATTTAGTTTTTTATCTGTCTGTCTGTCTGTCTGTCTGTCTGTCCTTTCGTTTTTTATTTCAATCTTTTTTATTTCTTTTTTGGGTTTTTTTTGTTTTCATTTCTTTAGCTCTGTACACAGCATTGCTTATATCAGTCATTATAGCATCAGTCTCTGCTTTTCTGTGCAAAAGTCCTAACAAATGTGTCCATATCTAGACCTGTTGTTATGGCCTTCTCGTGAGCCAGAATAACTAAATTTCTTTTTCTCTCATGTAGCATAGTGCGGCGGAAGGGGGTAAGAACACGAGACAAAGTGAGAAAGAGCTCTCTTCAGAGCCTGGCTAGGAGTCATGGAGTCTCTGCATGGCCTACAGTGGACGTAACAACGCTACCTACGAGCAGTGAGCTCATTGTTCTTTTTCTTTTAGCAGCTGGTGCAGGCATGCTGGTTAATGTCTCACTCTCCTCATCTCTCATCTGCTTCAGAGCCTGCAGAGATGCACTGACTACTTCTGAAGCACAGCACAGGTCAACAGAATGAGTCTGCAGCATAGCATTTGCAGACTTCAAGGAACCCAGAACTTTGAGGAGGAATTTTCCTATTTCAAAGAAATGATGCCTTTGTGTTAATGATACAAAAGATTGGATGACGCGTAATTTTCTTTTATTAAATCCAGACAAGACAGAGGTAATACTTATCGGTTCTAAAAACCGTCCACAAAACCTTTCACAGCATGACTTTAACATAGTAGGATGCCCTGTTACTTTATCCGCTACAGTAAAAGACCTGGGTGTTATACTAGACCGCAACCTGTCTTTTGAAAAGCATATTTCATATGTTACAAAAACAGCCTTTTTCCACCTTAGAAACATTGCTAAGCTACGTAATATACTATCAGTCTCTGATGCAGAAAAGTTAGTTCATGCATTCATGACCTCGAGACTAGATTACTGTAATGCTTTATTAGCTGGTTGTCCTGCATCTTCAATAAACAAGCTACAGTTAGTCCAAAATGCAGCCGCTAGAGTTCTTACTAGATCAAGAAAATATGATCATATAACACCGATTTTATCATCACTTCATTGGTTACCTATAAAGTTCCGTATTAAATACAAGGTATTGCTTTTGACTTATAAAGCTCTAAATGGTTTAGCTCCAGTCTATTTAACGGATCTTCTATCGCCTTACAATCCATCGCGCTCTTTAAGATCACTAGATTCGAGGCTTCTGGTCATTCCTAGGATATCCAGATCCACCAAAGGAGGCAGAGCATTTTCACATTTAGCTCCGAAGCTCTGGAATAGCCTTCCTGATATTGTTCGTTGCTCAGACTCGCTCTCCCAGTTTAAAACTAGACTGAAGACGCATCTATTTAGCCAGGCATTCATATACATTTTTTATCTTACAGTTACTGTAAATTCGGCCTCTAGTTCATAAACGCCAGAGGAGAACTGGCCCCCGACTGAGCCTGGGTTCTTCCAAGGTTTTTTTTTCTCCATTGGGTCACCTGATGGGGTGTTAGGACACCATTAGGTCACTGGATGGAGTTTTTCGGTTCCTTGCCACTGTTGCCTTTGGCTTGCTCAGTTGGGGATATTCAAATTAATTAACCAATCATACCATTGATCAGCTCTACTAAACTTGGATGTCTTTTTTTCCAGTAATAAACAAACATTGTTTAGTTGTTTTGATTGATACTGTGAAGCAGCTTTGATACAATCTGTATTGTGAAAAGCGCTATATAAATATATTTGACTTGACTTGACTTGACTCCTTAACATCATAAACAGCCCTGATGCCTCTGTACAGATATCAACAGCAGCGGCTCTGTCCTCTGTAACCTCTGACAGGATACTCAGAATAGCATCCTGATTCTCCACAAGACACTTGGTCACATCATGGTGGCTTGTCCACCTGATCTCCAACAGTCGTTTAAGGGAGGGAACATTATAGTTCTGTGACACATAATGACGGTGAAAAAAAGAGTGCAGTGATCCTGATAGATAAAAAAAGATTTTTGCACACGGCTCTCCTTGCATTGCATGGACCACGGCCAAGTGCAGCTGGTGGTTATAGCAGTGGATATCAGGAATATCCTTCCCTACCTTCTTTTGCAATAAGGCCTGAACCCCACCGCTGACCCCACTCATGACAGAAGCTCCATCATAGCAATGACTGATAATTTCAGCTGGACTATAGCCTGAAAGAAAGATGCTCAAGAATTTGTGTGGTAATAAATTCAGCATTTAACTGACTGAGGTCAAGCAGGCCAATCAGGTGTTCCTCTGGAATGCCTTTACAGACAAATCTAACCATGATTGACAGATTCTCCACATTACATCTGTCCCTCGTTCCGTCACTTTTGATGCCAAACCCAGCATAATCTGCTTTGTCAAAATTACCTTTTATCTGATTTAATACCATTTTGGCCAGTGTTTCAATAATTTCATTTTGTATGCTGTGAGAGGTGTATTTTGCATTTGGTGGGATGTGTTTGTTAATTTCATTAAATTTGGGGTCCTTTGCCAGTGTGTAGTCAACCATTTTTAAGAACAGTCCTGCAGAGAAATCATCATCATTTGAACTTTCCACACTGCCACGAAGTGGAAGTTCATTTACTGCTAAGAACTGAACTACTTCTCCAATTGTTTTAATATAATACCTATTTTTATCCATTTGTGTGGGCCCTATTAAATTACAAATGGTCTCCCCTGTGGCCTCTCTTTGGGAGTCCCTTGTCCTTTTCCAAAGCAGTTTTCCAATTAGTAAATCTTTGTTTTGTGAAAACCAAATCCCTATCATTGTTCCCCCCAAATTTCTGACACGGGAAACAAAAGCACGCATCAAGCTTTGCTGAATATTCGAGCCATGGTCTCCCACGATACCAACCTGGGCAGAATGAGCGGTAGCTCTTGCCAAAATTACGTTTGGGGAAAACCAGAGCTATGGGTTGTGACGGTGCTTCAGTGTTTAAGCCTATGTTGTATTCATCCGCAACAGCCACGGATGGGATGGGAACGACGGGGGATTCGGTCTCTGCTGCAGCTAATGCCCTAGCAGGCTCGTTGCTGATGCCATTGCTAGCTTTAGCAACCAGAAATCTGCGCATACTCGACTCGTCACTTGGTGCAAATTACAAGAGAAAGCGATAGAGAGATATGGAGGAAATGAGAACACGCTTACAGAAAGAGTAACCAAATAATTTCAGAGACTGATGGCGAAGGAAACTCAAAACAGGGGCTGAGCTCAGCTGACGACAGTGTGTCTGCGTGCTCCGCTCTGACTGACTGAGACGTGAAGCTCAGCAGGTTCACCACAAGCCGGTGAAGCGGCCACGCCCTCCCTATGCATCTACCAATCAGTAGCTACTTTGAATGAGGGATAGAGAGCAGAGAGTGCTCACTCTGACCATTTTTCTTGAAATATTTTTTAAATTTGGGATCTTTGCATGCCATCACGTTTGGGGGGGCAGTCACGGCATTTGGGGGGGCATTGCCCCTCCTTGCCCATGCCTATATCCGGCCTCGATTTTAAGTGATATAATTGATTCTATAAACAACTATAAGAGATCATTTTCGGTTTTCTCCGGCTCCCTGCACCGGCGTAAAGCGAGACCGGAAGTGTCCAACCGCACACTCGCTGATCGTAAATCCAACATGGCCACGTGCAACTAGCGAATTGGCGCGGACGAGCCGTGGGGCCGCCATCTTAAACCGGTCACCCGCTCCGCTCAGTGTAATCTGTTTAGCAGGTGCAATGAGCCGCCAGCACATTTAATTAATCATATCTCACTGAATACCGAACTGATTTTCACGCGGGTTTTTTTGTTGCAAAGGTCATACACGTAGTTACGATACAGGACACATTGAATATTTTGTTCACAAAATACAACTAATAGTACGGTAATGTTAAATGTTAAATCTTACTTGTGAAAAGTAATCCCCGAGTGATGGTCCGCCGATGTGAGCAGGAATATGCTGCACAGTGCTCTGGCATCTACTGCTGCTATGCAACGCAAATAGGAGTATGACCGGTTTAAGATGGCGGCCGCATTTCTTGCGCCACAGCGGCCAATAGGGCATCTAGTCTCTATATGATGTCTATGTTCAAGACAGTGTAAACGCTGCTATTGACTTAAAAGTTAAAACAGACACCCTAGTGCGTGCGGTGGGTTTAGTGGGGGGTAATTGAGAATGAATGGGGGAAAGTCACGTGAGATGAGGCAATGTCTCCATTGCACTATGATTAGATATGATCCTTTAATGATTGCTGAAAATAAGTTGCCATTTTTATAAATTGTTACTGCCTTTAGTTATTATTTTTAAATAAATGTAAAATTGCGTAAAAACACTAACTTGAAACTTAGCCTATACTTTTATAAATAGAAATTGACATAGTTATAGCAACAACAAAAAATGCAAAATACAATTGTATTTGTCTCTTTTTTTTATGTAATGTTTATTTAACCAGGAAAATTAAGTGTAACAGACATAAATTTACATTTGATATTCAGTAGGCGTAGGCCTATATAAAAACGTGAGGAAGCCGACGGCTCCTCATAAACACCAGCGCACGAGCGGCGGTACTGCTGGTCAGTTTCACTTTCGTTCTAAAGGGGAATTTTGCATCGAATAATAAAATGAGCAAAAATAATGTTGTTGTTGGTTTTCTTTTGTTTTCTTTTTTTACATATTTGACATATTTACATATGAGTGATTCTATCACACTCTGTTTTGTTTCATGACTGAAATAAAAACAAACCAAAACTTACCGAATGCATAAAATGTATCAAAACATGGTTCGGACCTTCAGGTGTGAAAACGCCTTAAATGTCAAACAGGAAAAAGAGAATGTCAAAGACTTACTCAAATTTCTGAAGACATTCATCAACATCGAGTTATCTTCTGAAGAGTCCCAGTTTTCACATTCTTCAACCATTTTTGATTAGCGAAAAAGCCCACCAGAACAGATGCAGTTTCGATCGGTTTCTGTTTTGGGTTTTCAGAGGGCGGAGCTTACATAAATGATAATGAGTGTATCTGTGGACATAATATATTTTGTACCGTGGTGTGATGATCCATATGATGTCTTAAGTTGCCCTGTTCATGAGCCTGACTATTCAACATTCTCCATGTTCTCTGGTTGTGAACTGTCTGCTGTCTGGTTGTAAAAGTCAAACAGTCCTAAAACATTTTTTATTAATGTTTCCAATCAAAAGATGTAATATAATAATTAATTAATGCAAAAACAAATATAATACAAATTAATACAAACGGGCAGTGAGTTATGGGAAATATAGTCCGTTCAAGAATAACAATAATTCGGGGTGGAGTGCCCTCTGGTGGCAATCACGGGCACTCTAACTGGTGACTGTGACAGTCATTCCTTATGAAGCTTTAAAACTGTGTTACCCCTCTGGCAATGAAATAACATCCACAACCATATCAGTGGCATATTCACAGTGGCACTGTGTGGTTGGACGATACACAATGATGATCATTGATAGAAATTTATGATCTATTTTTATGCACAACAAACAGTCACTCAAGATTTTTTATCTTTCATTTTAAAGACACGTTTCTAAACTCTGTAAAACCACATTCTTCCATTATAAAATGTATACACTCACCTAAAGGATTATTAGGAACACCTCTTCAATTTCTCATTTATGCAATTATCTAATCAACCAATCACATGACAGTTGCTTCAATGCATTTAGGAGTGTGGTCCTGATCAAGACAATCTCCTGAACTCCAAACTGAATGTCAGAATGGGAAAGAAAGGTGATTTAAGCAATTTTGAGCGTGGCATGGTTGTTGGTGCCAGACGGGCCGGTCTGAGTATTTAACAATCTGCTCAGTTACTGGGATTTTCACGCACAACCATTTCTAGGGTTTACAAAGAATGGTGTGAAAAGGGAAAAACATCCAGTATGCGGCAGTCCTGTGGCCGAAAATGCCTTGTTGATGCTAGAGGTCAGAGGAGAATGGGCCGACTGATTCAAGCTGATAGAAGAGCAACTTTGACTGAAATAACCACTCGTTACAACCGAGGAATGCAGCAAAGCATTTGTGAAGCCACAACACGCACAACCTTGAACCGGATGGGCTACAACAGCAGAAGACCCCACCGGGTACCTCTCATCTCCACTACAAATAGGAAAAAAAGGCTACAATTTGCAAGAGCTCACCAAAATTGGACAGTTGAAGACTGGAAAAATGTTGCCTGGTCTGATGAGTCTCGATTTCTGTTGAGACATTCAGATTGTAGAGTCAGAATTTGGCGTAAACAGAATGAGAACATGGATCCATCATGCCTTGTTACCACTGTGCAGGCTGGTGGTGCTGGTGTAATGGTGTGGGGGATGTTTTCTTGGCACACTTTAGGCCCCTCAGTGCCAATTGGGCATCGTTTAAATGCCACGGCCTACCTGAGCATTGTTTCTGACCATGTCCATCCCTTTATGGCCACCATGTACCCATCCTCTGATGGCTACTTCCAGCAGGATAATGCACCATGTCACAAAGCTCGAATCATTTCAAATTGGTTTCTTGAACATGACAATGAGTTCACTGTACTAAAATGGCCCCCACAGTCACCAGATCTCAACCCAATAGAGCATCTTTGGGATGTGGTGGAACGCGAGCTTCGTGCCCTGGATGTGCATCCCACAAATCTCCATCAACTGCAAGATGCTATCCTATCAATATGGGCCAACATTTCTAAAGAATGCTTTCAGCACCTTGTTGAATCAATGCCACGTAGAATTAAGGCAGTTCTGAAGGCGAAAGTGGGTCAAGTCAAGTCAAGTCACCTTTATTTATATTTCGCTTTTTACAATACAAATTGTTTCAAAGCAGCTTTACAGAGATAACAGGAAAGTAAAGTTGTAATAATATTGTTAAATTCAAAATTAAATGTTAAATGTCCCCAACTAAGCAAACCAAAAGCCAATGGCGAATAAAGGCGAAAAAGGCGACAGTGGCATGGAACCAAAACTCCATCAGTGACAGAATGGAGAAAAAAACCTTGGGAGAACCCAGGCTCAGTCGGGGGGCCAGTCCTCCTTTGGCCAACAAACGAACAGTGTATGATTATGATTTAGGCGGCATAATAGGTCAGCAGTCAGATTGCATCAGAACTTTCACAATATTTATCCAGTATATCTGGTTAGGGGTCGGAGTCATCACGCCGGTATGGAGATGAGTTGTTGAGGTGTCCATGAGGCCTTCACAGTGTTGACGTTTGGGTCAAACACAGTATTAGTATGGTGTTCCTAATAATCCTTTAGGTGAGTGTATATATATATATATCATATACGACATATGCTCTCAATGACAAATGCAGAACAGTTAGTTCATGCGTTCATGACATCAAGGCTAGATTATTGTAATGCTCTACTGGGTGGTTGCCCTGCACGCTTAATAAACAAACTACAGCTAATTCAAAACGCAGCCGCTAGAGTTCTTACCAGAACCATGAAGTATGACCATATTAGCCTGGTTCTGTCAACACTGTATTGGCTCCCTATTAAACATCGTATAAATTTTAAAATATTGCTGATTACTTACAAAGCACTAAATGGTTTAGCTCCCCAGTACTTGAGCGAGCTCTTAACGCATTATAGTCCGTCACGTCTATTGTGATCTCAAAGTTCTGGCCAGTTGATAATACCTAGAATATATAAATCGACTGCTGGCGGTAGATCCTTTTCCTATTTAGCACCAAAACTTTGGAACAATCTTCCTAACATTGTCCGGGAAGCAGACACAGTCTGTCAGTTCAAATCTAGACTAAAAACACATCTCTTTGACCTAGCATTCACATAACACATTATATAATGACTTCTATAATTCAAATCAGTTAGATAATTATTAGGCTGCATAAATTAGGTCAGCTGGAACCAGGAACACTTCCTATAACACCCGATGTACCCGTTGCATCATAAAAAGAATGGAATCCACGCTAATGTTAGTCTTTCTTTTTATTCCGAGGTTTACTGTAATCAGCCGGATCCGGGACGTATCCAGATCAGATGGTGGACCTGCGCCTAGACACGACCACAACTCATGATGAAGTCAGCCGGATCCGGGCCGTATCCAGATCAGATGGTGGACCTGCGCCTAGACACGACCACAACTCATGAGGAAGTCAGCCGGATCCGGCCCGTATCCAGATCAGATGGTGGACCTGCGCCTAGACACGACCACAACTCATGATGTAGTCAGCCGGATCCGGCCCGTATCCAGATCAGATGGTGAACCTGCGCCTAGACACGACCTCAACTCATGATGTAGTCAGCCGGATCCGGGCCGTATCCAGATCAGATGGTGGACTTGCGCCTAGACACGACCACAACTCATCTTGTAGTCAGCCGGATCCGGGCCGAATCCGGGCCGAATCCAGATCAGATGGTGGACCTGCGCTTCGACACGACCACAACTCATGATGTAGTCAGCCGGATACGGGCCGTATCCAGATCAGATGGTGGACTTGCGCCTAGACACGACCACAACTCATCATGTAGTCAGCCGGATCCGGGCCGAATCCGGGCCGAATCCAGATCAGATGGTGGACTTGCGCCTAGACACGACCACAACTCATGATGTAGTCAGCCGGATCCGGCCCGTATCCAGATCAGATGGTGGACCTGCGCTTCGACACGACCACAACTCATGATGTAGTCAGCCGGATCCGGCCCGTATCCAGATCAGATGGTGGACCTGCGCTTCTACACGACCACAACTCATGATGTAGTCAGCCGGATCCGGGCTGTATCCAGATCAGATGGTGGACCTGCGCCTAGATACGACCACAACTCATTATGTAGTCACGAAAAATACGTTTTCGTATTAACTAAAAGATACTCCTTATCACATTCAAAGCACTCCATGGTCTTGGCCCCACCTATATTTCTGATCTCATCCATACCTACTCCCCAGTTCGCACACTTAGATCCTCTGATACCGGTCTTTTAACGATCCCACGGCACAGACTATCATCATTTGGTGGAAGGGCTTTTTGTACTGCTGCCCCAACTCTCTGGAATTCTATTCCCCAACACATCCGCGACCTTTCATCATTACACGATATCAAAACTCACCTTAAAATGTATCTTTTTGCTACTTGTTTCCCTTGATTTCTATGTTTATGTACCACTATCTCAATTTATTTTTATTGTTTCTATGTCATGTTTATTTGTACTTTATTTTAAAGCGACCTTGAGTACTCTGTAAGGCGCTATATAAAATAAACATATTATTATTATTATTATTTATGTAGTCAGCTGGATCCGGCCCGTACCCAGATCAGATGGTGGACCTGATCAGAAGTCAGAGATGTGAGGTCAGAGGTCATAGATGTGAGGTCAGAGGCGTGTAGGAGAGGTCAGAGGCGTGAGGTCAGAGGTCAGCGCATGTGTTTGTATAATTACCTCCAGCACTGATCTTCAGTCAAATACTACTGTGCACAGTCCTTTACACTCGTTTTTACTTCATTTGTGTTTTTTTAGCTTCATCTTCTGCTTTCATGAACACGTTCTGTTTCATCGACGGCGTCTCGTCGTTTTTTTCTGCTTTCCATCAGTCTGGTGGAAAATACCTTCACATGAACCGTTCTGAGGTTTTCAGCTGGATTTCGTTTATTTATAAACATGAAACTGTTGAAACGGAAGGCGGCGACGTTGATCTATTAATATCATTCATTTCCATTCTGCTTTTGTCTCGCCTGTAAAGTTTAATAAATGAAATATTTCAGTGCTCTTTAGTTTCATCTTTATTGTTTTCTGCAGGAATGAAAAAGCAGATGAAAACCAAAGATTCATCCGCTCCGTTTCTTCTCAATCATCTTTATCATCTTTACTCAAACACCCACAATATATACCAGGATTATAAATATATATATAAATATATATATAAATATGTAAAAAAAGTTTTTATTTTTTTATTTTGTGGTTCCCAAAGCAAAAGTTAACCAAAGATTATTCACTTTCTATTTGCCTTTCCCTTCATTTTTTTAAATGTATAATTCATTGGAAATTATTGTCACATGAAATTATAGTCACATTCTAGTCTTAATGATCCAGTAACCAGGTTATTGATTTTATGGTAGAATATGAATAATAATTTTCTCACTGCATGAGATGTTCTCAATGTGATTCAGACGATGTGTGTTGAGTTTCTCTAAAGAATGTGTTTTATATCATACAGAAGGGCTACACACACACACACACACACACACACACACACAAACTTCTGTTGTTCCTCCGCAGGTTTTTCTCGACTGAGTTGTCGCTGTTTCACGAGTTTATCGTTCACGATCTTCTATTTTTCTTTGCTGTTAATGAGTTTGTCATGTTGCTGTTGCTGTAGATTTCATTAAATGTTTTTCTCAGACTGTGTATCTGTATGATCTGTTCTTCTGAGTCAAATCAATCTTCAAAATTGATAATTTACTGACACGTGCAATGAAAAAAATCATTTTATTAACAAGCTGATGACAAAATTACAGAGACAAAAAGTAACAACAAAATGAAATACAGTGAAATTCTCAGTTTTTAAAAGAGTAAATGCATTATGTTATTAAAAGAGCCACGATAAAGGACACAAAACATCAAACTCAGTGAATCTCATAAAACGGCGACTCATATTTCACCACAGAATCACGAGAAAATAACTTTTCAGGAACATATTCAATATTAAAAATAAAGGTTCTTTTAACAGTAATGATGGTTCATGAAGAACCTTTAACATCCATGAATCTTTCCATTCCACAAAAGTTCTTTAGATTATTACAATGTTTAAATGGTTATTAAAATGTTTTAAAAATGGTTCTTTTAAGAAAGGTGAAATCCAAAAATTGTTTTTTGGCATCGCTGTGAAAACATTTTGGAAGCTCTATTTTTAAGAGTGTACAATATTATTACACCAATGAGACTCGTCCAGAATTATTCATTAGTTGAATCATGTTTAAACATTTGCTAAATCAGGTTTACTGTCAATGGCTTTATTTGGTATCACGTTAAGGACTTGTTTGTCAATATTAGTTAATGCAATAACTAACAATCAAAAATAATTTTTTAAAGCATTTATTAACCTTTGTTAATGTTAGTAATATACAACAGATCATTGGTCTATTAAATAATATTAACAAATGCAACTTTTGATTTTATGGATATATCAGTAAATACTGAAATTATCATTGACTAAAATTAATAAATGCTGTATTAATGAAAGCATTGTTCATTGTTAGTTGATGTAAACTAATGTAAAGTGATACCGATTCTTCTGACTTTAACGCTACTGGACATGTACAACATGTAAACTTTGAGCTCATTATGAAAGTCTATCATTCATGAAGTGGAGAAACAGTTACTGTAAAAACACAATAATCACGTGACTGGGGCATTTAGGAAGGAAAGAAGGCCTGGAACCAGATCGAAGTGGACTGAGGAATGGACTCGGGAATGGGATCGGAGTGGACTCGGGAATGGACTCGGGAATGGGATCGGAGTGGACTCAGGAATGGACTCGGAATGGGATCGGAGTAGACTCAGGAATGGACTCAGGAGTGGACTCAGGAATGGACTCAGGAATGGACTCGGGAATGGGATTGGAGTGGACTCGGGAATGGGATCGGAGCGGACTCAGGAATGGACTCGGGAATGGACTCGGGAATGGACTCGGGAATGGGATCGGAATGGACTCGGGAATGGACTCAGGAGTGGACTCGGGAATGGACTCGGGAGTGGACTCGGGAATGGACTCGGGAGTGGACTCGGGAATGGACTCGGGAGTGGACTCGGGAGTGGACTCGGGAATGGACTCAGGAGTGGACTCAGGAATGGACTCGGGAATGGACTCGGGAATGGGATCGGAATGGACTCGGGAATGGGATCGGAGTGGACTCAGGAGTGGACTCGGGAATGGACTCGGGAATGGGATCGGAGCGGACTCAGGAGTGGACTCAGGAGTGGACTCGGGAATGGGATCGGAATGGACTCGGGAATGGTATCGGAGCGGACTCAGGAGTGGACTCAGGAGTGGACTCAGGAATGGACTCAGGAATGGACTCAGGAGTGGACTCGGGAATGGGATCGGAATGGACTCGGGAATGGGATCGGAGTGGACTCAGGAATGGACTCGGGAATGGGATCGGAGTGGACTCAGGAATGGACTCAGGAGTGGACTCAGGAATGGACTCAGGAGTGGACTCAGGAATGGACTCAGGAATGGACTCGGGAATGGGATCGTAGTGGACTCAGGAGTGGACTCGGGAATGGACTCGGGAATGGGATCGGAATGGACTCGGGAATGGGATCGGAGCGGACTCGGGAATGGACTCAGGAGTGGACTCAGGAATGGACTCGGGAATGGGATCGGAATGGACTCGGGAATGGACTCAGGAGTGGACTCGGGAATGAACTCGGGAATGGACTCGGGAGTCGACTCGGGAGTGGACTCGGGAGTGGACTCGGGAGTGGACTCGGGAATGGACTCAGGAGTGGACTCGGGAATGGGATCGGAATGGACTCGGGAATGGGATCGGAGTGGACTCAGGAGTGGACTCGGGAATGGACTCGGGAATGGGATCGGAGCGGACTCAGGAGTGGACTCGGGAATGGGATCGAAATGGACTCGGGAATGGTATCGGAGCGGACTCAGGAGTGGACTCAGGAATGGACTCAGGAGAGGTACTCAGGAGTGGACTCGGGAATGGGATCGGAATGGACTCGGGAATGGGATCGGAGTGGACTCAGGAATGGACTCGGGAATGGGATCGGAATGGACTCGGGAATGGGATCGGAGCGGACTCAGGAGCGGACTCAGGAGTGGACTCAGGAGTGGACTCAGGAGTGGGATCGGAATGGACTCGGGAATGGGATCGGAATGGACTCGGGAATGGGATCGGAATGGACTCGGGAATGGGATCGGAATGGAGTCGGGAATGGGATCGGAGCGGACTCAGGAGTGGACTCAGGAGTGGACTCAGGAATGAACTCAGGAATGGACTGTGGCCTGACGAGGGTTAGACGAGCTTCTAACGAGGCGGTGGCGGCGGGTTAATCTGCTGCATGTGCAGAGAGTCATACGTGTCTTTAGTCATGGAGCTTAGACCCTGAAACAAACACACACTCAGTCAGAAAACACACTTCTGAACAGATCAAACCATATCATGCACTTTATTCTGAGATCTGAAACACGTCTGACCTGATAAACCTGATCCCGACGGCGGTGAGGCTGAGAATCAACAAAACACACAATCAGTCTTTACTCTAATCACACACACTAATCAACACAACACACAATCAGTCTTTACTCAAATCACTCACACTAATCAACACAACACACAATCAGTCTTTACTCAAATCACTCACACTAATCAACACAACACACAATCAGTCTTTACTCTAATCACACACACTAATCAACACAACACACAATCAGTCTTTACTCAAATCACTCACACTAATCAACACAACACCAGATCAGAGTAAAACACTCACGTCTCCTCGGGGTTCGATCTCACGATACGTATCGTCATTCTTCCTCGCCAGAGGCTGAAACAAACCATCATATTCATCATAATCATCATCATAATCATCATCATTATAATCATCTTCATCATCACCATGTGAATTATAAACAGCAACACTTTATTTTACAGTGTCCTTGTTACTCTGTAATCTGATCGACTGCTGGCGGTAGATCCTTTTCCTATTTAGCACCAAAACTCTGGAACAATGACAGTCTGTCAGTTCAAATCTAGACTAAAAACACATCTCTTTGGCTTAGCATACAAATAATAATAATAATAATAATAATTCGTTACATTTATACAGCGCTTTTTCTGGGACCTCAAAGTGCTTTACATAGAAGGGGGAATCTCCTCAACCATCACAAGTGTGCAGCTCCACCTGGATGATGCGGCGGCAGCCATATTGCGCCAGAACGCCCACCACACCCCAGCTTACTGGTGGAGAGGAGACAGTGATGAAGCCAATCAGAATGTATGGGGATGATTAGGAGGCCATGATGGACAGACGCCATGGGGCAAATTGGGCCAGGATGCCGGGGTTACACCCCTACTCTTTATCAAAGGACATCCTGGGATTTTTTATGACCACAGAGAGTCAGGACCTCGGTTTAACGTCTCATCCGAAGGACGGTGCTCTTTGACAGTATAGAGTCCCCATCACTACACTGGGGCGTTAGGACCCACACAGAGCACAGGGTGAGCGCCCCCTGCTGGCCTCACTAACATCTCTTCCAGCAGAAACCTGGTTTACCCAGGAGTCTCCCATCCAGACACTGACCAGCCTCAGCCCTGCTCAGCTTCAGTGGGAAACCAGTCTTGGGCTACAGGGTGATAAGGCTGCTAGATAACACACATAACACATTATAGACTTCTATAATTCAATGTTAGGCTGCATAGTTTAGATCAGCCGGAACCGGGAACACTTCCCATAAATCCTGATGGACTCGTTACATCAAAAGAAGGATAGCGTCTACGCTAATATTAGTCTCTCTGTTTATCCCGAGGTTTACCGCAGTCCGCCGGATCCAGGCCGTATCCAGATCTGATGAAGGACCACACACACACACACACACACACACACACACACACTCCAGATCTGATGAAGGACCTGCGCCTGGACACACACACACACACACACACACACACACAAACCAGATCTGATAAAGGACCATCGCATACACACACACACACACACACACATCAGATCTGATGAAGGACCTGCACCTGGACACACACACAAACACACACCAGATCTGATAAAGGACCATCGCATACACACACACACACACACACACACACCAGATCTGATGAAGGACCTGCGCCTGGACACACACACACACACACACACACCAGATCTGATGAAGGACCTGTGCCTGGACACACACACACACACCAGATCTGATGAAGGACCTGCGCCTGGACACGACGACAACGCAGTCCTGAAGTGTCAGATCAAAGTGACTTGACAATGACACGTTACATGTAGTTACTATAGTAATAACAGTATATGCATAATTACACATGACCCTAATAAGGCTATGGATGGAGCGTGTAGTTCATTAATGTCACTCAGTACTTACATGTTTAATTTCACTGTAACAAGGACACTAAAATAAAGTGTAACCCAATCAAATAAAGGTTAGATTTTTTCAGGCAAATGTCAGTTTTTGTGTGATTTCTGGAAACTCTTTCCATCAATATGAAATAAATTGACAAGTGTATTAAAGTATATCAAGTATATCAAATCTGCAGCACTTTGAAACTGTATTATATTATGTTACATTATTACATTATATTATATTTTGACACTGTTTAATTCAGCATTTCAGTGGTTTGAATCAGAAGAACGTTGAGTTTTGAGCTTCACTCGCAGGAGCTTCTGTGGTGAACGATGAGCTTCAGCTTCATTATTCTCACGCGCTGCTAATAAACTTCCTTCCTGTTGTGAAGAAGCTCTTACCGTGTAGGTGTCGTCTCCTCCTCTCTTGCGACCCTGTGAAACACACACACACACACACACTCTTTGATACCAATCTTTCATTTGAAAGTCACGTGTCTAATATCTGAAAACTGCATTTTTTCATCTTAAAAATATATTTAAATTACGTCATATACTCTCAATGAAAAATGCGGAACAGTTAGTTCATGCGTTCATGACATCAAGGCTAGATTATTGTAATGCTCTACTGGGTGGTTGCCCTGCACGCTTAATAAACAAACTACAGCTGGTCCAAAACGCAGCCGCTAGAGTTCTTACCAGAACCAGGAAAAACGACCATATTAGCCCGGTTCTGTCAACACTGTATTGGCTCCCTATTAAACATATTTTAAAATGCTGATTACTTACAGAAAACTTCCTATAACACCCGATGTACACGTTACATCATAAGAAGATTGGCATCTACACTAATGAACCTAGGACCTGCGCCTAGACACGACCACAACTCATAATGTAGTCAGCCGGATCCGGGCCATATACAGATCAGATGGAGGACTTGTGCCTGGAAACGACAACAACTCATGATGTAGTCAGCCGGATCCGAGCCGTATCCAGATCAGATGGTGGACCTGCGCCTGGACACGACCACAACTCATGATGTCTTCAGCCGGATCCGGGCCGTATCCAGATCAGATGGAGGACCTGCGTCTGGACACGACCACAACGCATGATGTAGTCAGCCGGATCCGGGCCATATACAGATCTGATGGTGGACCTGCGCCTAGACACGACCACAACGCATGATGTAGTCAGCCGGATCCGGGCCATATACAGATCAGATGGAGGACTTGCGCCTGGAAACGACAACAACTCATGATGTAGTCAGCCGGATCCGAGCCGTATCCAGATCAGATGGTGGACCTGCGCCTGGACACGACCACAACTCATGATGTCTTCAGCCGGATCCGGGCCGTATCCAGATCAGATGGAGGACCTGCGTCTGGACACGACCACAACGCATGATGTAGTCAGCCGGATCCGGGCCGTATCCAGATCAGATGGTGGACCTGCGCCTGGACACGACCACAACTCATGATGTCTTCAGCCGGATCCGGGCCGTATCCAGATCAGATGGTGAACCTGCGCCTAGACACGACCACAACGCATGATGTAGTCAGCCGAATCCGGGCCGTATCCAGATCAGATGGAGGACCTGCGCCTAGACACGACCACAATGCATGATGTAGTCAGCCGGATCCGGGCCGTATCCAGATCAGATGGTGGACCTGCGCCTAGACACGACCACAACTCATTCCTAAAGTGTCAGCAGAGATTGTGTCATCTAGACTCTCCCCTGTGAAGGCCTCATCGACACGAGAGCATCGGCACTGGTCCTCATCAAACTTGATGGAGTTTTGGTTTCTCTGTCGTCTTTGGCTTTTGTCTTGCTTTGTTGAGGACATTTGACTTAATATTCAACAATATTATTGATCTCCTGCATTGACACCATTATATGAGAACTGAACTGAGCTGGACGATGACATCACAGTTTTCTCCAGAGCGGCTATATATATATATATATATATATATAAAATGAACTAAATTAAAAACTTTTTTTTTACAACAAAAATGAAACATCACTGAACTTACTTAAGCTGGACTGTGACGCTATTTGCTTCTAGAATCAAACTTTGTTGCATTATTATTATCTCTGTAAAGCTGCTTTGAAACACTCTGTGCTGTAAAAAGCGCTGTAGAAATAAATGTGACTTGACGTATAATCACAGGCAGTCCATCATGTGATGTGTGATGTCATGTATGTGGTGTGTATCATCACTCACCCCTTCAGCGCTGTGCTTCGGGTTACTGTACACTTCCTTCCCTCTGGGGTTAATTGGCTGGACACATCAAACACTCATTAACATCAGGATCTTTAATATCAGGATCTTTAATATCAGGATCTTTAATATCAGGATCTTTAATATCAGGATCTTTAATATCAGGATCTTTAATATCAGGTCGATTGTTCTTCTGATGTGATTCTCACCTGATACGGAGACTCTACGTCTACTTTGTCTCTCTTCTTGACGAACTGAAGGAAGAAACTTCATTAATGTTTTGCTAACATTCCCATGAAGTTATGAAAATATCATTCCTGAATATTCAAAATGTCCAGTTTATTAAATGTTTTAAAAATGTTTTTCTTGGTTATGTGAACGTTAAGAAAAAATTCTATTGTATCATTATTCAAACATTATGGGAACATTACTTTTGAATGTTCTCTGAAAAAAAAAATAACATTTAAAAAAACGTTAGATTAGCGTCAAACTGAAATGTTTTAGAAAAACTACAAGATAACTTTGAAAACGATTTCTGTTAACGTTACCGGACGAAAGTTTGTTCGTAACCTTGAGAACATTCTGAGAATGTTTCCTGTGTGTGTGTCTGTGTGTGTGTGTGTGTGTGTGTGTGTGTGTGTGTGTGTGTGTGTGTGTGTGTGTGTGTGTGTGTGTGTGTGTATGTGTGTGTGTGTGTGTGTGTGTGTGTGTGTGTGTGTGTGTGTGTGTGTGTGTGTGTGTGTGTGTGTGTGTGTGTGTGTGTGTGTGTGTGTGTCTGTGTGTGTGTGTGTGTGTGTGTGTGTGTGTGTGTGTGTGTGTCAGTCTCTCACTCGAGCGTGCACGAAGAACGCAGTGATGATGATTCCGTACAGCAGCAGAAGCCCGTCCAGGATGTAGCAGTTCTGAGGGTCTTGCATCGATTGTGCTTCTGCGGAACAGACACAATAACAGGTGATTACTGTGATGAGACTCTGATGAGCTCAAAGCAAACAAAACACATTGCAAAAATGGATCTGGATACGGCCCGGATCCGACTGACAAATGTAAACATCGGGATCAACAGAGAGACTAATATTATCATAGATGCCATTCTTCTTATGACGTAATGAGAACTAATTGTTCTCCATCTGTCATTGAGAGTATATGACGTAATTTAGATATATTATTAAGATGGAAGAATGCGGTTTTACAGATACTAAACACGTGACTTTCAAATGAAAGATTAGTATCAAAAAGCACACACACACACACACACACACACACACACACACACACACACACACACACACACACACACACACACCCAGGTTCCTAACCGACGACGAGAACTTAACAGAGCAGCATCAAGTGTTAGACGGTATTCTAGGTTATTACGTGTGGAAGTTTTTTGTCCAATAATTAGAATCTCTGTTTTTTTAGAATTTAGTAGTAGGAAATTACTAGCCATGCAGTTTTTTATATCAGCTATGCATTCTGTTCATTTTGTGAATTGGTAAGTTTTATCAGGGCTTTAAGAAATATAGAGCTGAGTATCATCAGCATTACAGTGAAAGCTAATTCCATGTTTCCTAATGATATCTCCTAACGGTAGCATGTTCAGAGTGTGTGTGTGTGTGTGTGTGTGTGTGTGTGTGTGTGTGTGTGTGTGTGTGTGTGTGTGTGTGTGTGTGTGTGTGTGTGTGTGTGTGTGGGTAGCATGTACAGAGTGATCAGCAGCGGTCCTAGTACTGAGCCTTGTGGTACGCCATACTGAACTTGTGATCGATAAGACATCTCTTCATTTACTGCTACAAACTGATAACGGTCAGATAAATATGATTTAAACCATGCTAGTGCAATTCCACTAATGCCAACATAAGTTTCGAGTCTATTTAAAAGAATGTTGTGGTCAATGGTGTCAAATGCAGCACTAAGATCAAGTAACACTAATAGAGAGATACAACCACGATCGGATGATAAGAGCAAATCATTTGTGACTCTAATGAGAGCTGTCTCAGTGCTATTATACGGTCTAAATCCGGACTGGAAATCCTCACAGATACCATTTCTTTTAAGAAAGGAACACAGTTGTGAGGATACTGCCTTTTCTAGTATCTTTGACAGAAACGGTAGATTCGAGATCGGCCTGTAATTGACTAATTCTGTAGGATTAAGTTGTGTTTTT